>NC_081184.1:7901347-8201347 GCF_029867415.1 Vicia villosa | reverse complement strand
ATATTCGTGTACGAACTTTTAGCTGGACCACATGCATGTAATCTTTGTGTTGTTTGTTGTGATATGTTTGTACGGCGCTACAATATTCTTATCAGATTATTGTATTTTTTCTTTTAGTGAAGGAGTGTATTTGCAAAAGGGATTATGATGCCAAAGTAAGGTAGTGTGCTATACAATCACAAGTAGGAGAAAATTGATTTAGTACATCAATGTGAGTTTACTATTTATATAGTGGTAAGACTTGGATACATTTTATACAGTAATTGTTTCTATTGTGGTAGTCTTTGATATCATTTGGTAATAAGCATGGCTTTGTTACTCCAATTGAATTCAAGATTGATGATTGTGGATCTATGTGCTTACAGATACAGTGTATGCAGTAGTCACATGTTCTCAGTGTTTTTGGAAATGACAACACTATGGTGTGAAGTCTACATTTGAATTTAGGATCAAGATAATCAAGTTATTATGTTTGTGAAATCAAGATGTCGTAGGAAATCTCTTAAGGATAACACTTAATGTCAAACGACATTCAATCGAATTCCTGATGGTATATAATCAAGAATTTTATTATAATGATGTCCATCAAGAAGACTTATCAAGCCTCATAAGTTAAAAGAAGCCATGTTCCAGTTGAAGTGTTGAATAATTGATGAATCAAGCAAGGGATTTTAAAGCTTTCAATATTGTGACAAAGAGGAAGTGTGAAAGCTTGTTTGATTCATGTTTGAGTGGTCAAAGTCTTGTATAGATATTAAAGTAGTTTTCAAATTACTAAGAAACTACATACACTCACCTAAAAGTGTTTTTACATTTATAAATTTTCTAAAACTCCTTAAACCCTTAGAGGAACCATCAAAGTGCTCTTGGTATTAGTCAAGATGTGTTCTTAAACATCTAGGAAGCTTGTATACACTACCGAATTAATTAAGGACATTAGTGTGTCTATTAGAACAAGGCACAAATATTCATAGTCGATTATGAATAAACTTAATCGATTAACACACTAGTCATTATAGGTTTTCCTTTTTGAGAATTAGTGTTGACGCTTTTGTGAAGCTCATAATTAATTTAACATATGGTATAGTTGATTATGACATTTAAATGTGCATGAATCATTTATCTTTTCTAGTCATATTTGTTAGAACAAGATTTGTTCTGATCAATATTCTTAGTTTTGATGATAACAAGGATATGAATTTTGTGTGAGATAGTGTGGTACTCTAATACATTGCAATTTCCCTTTCAGGAAATATATAAAGAGTATGCACAAATCAGCGCTCAGAAGCTTTGTCTCAGAAGGTTCAGCATGCAACATCAGAACATGGTCTGGCAAGACATCAGAAGATGGTCAAGGAAGAATCAGAACATGGGTCTATGGAAGCATTAGAAGAACTTGAGATCAGAAGCAGAAGCACTGAAGTTCTCATGGTATCACGCTCAGAAGCACTTCAAGGTCTGAAGACAAGAAGATGCTATGCACCAAGCTGTTTGACTCTGATGATATTCAAATATTATATTCACAAACATCAGATCAGAAGAAAGTACAGGTGGCAGGCTACGCTGACTGACAAAAGGAACGTTGGAAGCTATTAAAGGCAACGTCAGTAGACACAGCGTGAACAAGGCTCGAGGTAGTTAACAAAAGCGTGAAACATTAAATGCAATGTTGTACGGAATACGCAAAGCATTAAATGCACCCAACGGTCATCTTCTCAAACGCCTATAAATATGAAGTTCTGATGAGAAGCAAGGTTACCAACTCTGAAACAACTCTGAACCAAATTGTGTGAATATTAACTTGCTGAAATGCTGTTCAATTCAAAGCTCAGAAACTTCATCTTCATCAAAGCTCACTACATTGCTGTTGTAATATATTAGTGAGATTAAGCTTAAACGTTAAGAGAAATATCACTGTTGTGATTATAGCTTTTCAGTAGCATTTGTAATACTCTTAGAATTGATTACATTAATTTGTAAGTAACTAGAGTGATCAAGTGTTGATCAGGATACTTTAGGAATTCTTAGCTTGTGTCTAAGCAGTTGTAATTAGAGTGATCACGTGGTGGTCAGGATACTCTAAGAAAGTCTTAGCTTGTGTCTAAGCATTTGTTCCTAGAGTGATCAGGTTGTGATCAGGATACTCTAGAAGACTTAGTCGTGGGCTAAGTGGAAAACCATTATAATCTTTTGCGATTAGTGGATTAAATCCTCAGGTGAGGTAAATCACTCCGTGGGGGTGGACTGGAGTAGTTTAGTTAACAACGAACCAGGATAAAAATAACTGTGCATATTGTTTTTATCGTTCAAGTTTTTAGACTACACTTATTCAAACCCCCCCTTTCTAAGTGTTTTTCTATCCTTCAATTGGCATCAGAGCGCCGGTTCTAAGGTGCAAGCACTTAACCGTGTTTAGAAAAGATTCAGGAAGAGAAAAACGCTTCAGTAAAAGATGGCTGGTGAAATTCCAACAAATCCAGCTGCATCTATATCTGGCTCTGCTGAGCAATACAATGGTAACAATGGTTATACTAGACCACCAGTATTTGATGGTGAAAACTTTGAATACTGGAAAGATAAACTGGAAAGTTACTTTCTTGGTCTAGATGCTGATCTATGGGATCTTCTGTTGGATGGTTACAAACATCCTGTTAAAGCTACTGGTGTAAGGCTCACGAGAAGCGAAATGACTGATGATCAAAAGAAAGATTTCAAGAATCATCATAAATGTAGGACTGTTTTGCTGAATGCTATCTCTCATGCTGAGTATGAGAAGATATCTAACAGGGAAACTGCCCATGATATATATGAGTCATTGAAAATGACCCATGAGGGAAATGCTCAAGTCAAGGAGACTAAAGCTCTTGCTCTAATCCAGAAGTATGAAGCCTTCAAGATGGAGGATGATGAAGACATTGAGAAGATGTTTTCAAGATTTCAAACTCGGACTGCTGGATTAAGAGTTCTCGACAAAGGCTACACCAAGGCTGATCATGTAAAGAAGATCATCAGAAGTTTGCCCAGAAGATGGGGCCCAATGGTGACTGCATTCAAGATTGCAAAGAATCTGAATGAAGTTTCTTTGAAAGAGCTTATCAGTGCCTTGAGAAGCCATGAAATAGAGCTGGACACAAACGAGCCTCAGAAGAAAGGTAAGTCTATTGCATTAAAATCTAATGTTAAAAAATGCACTAACGCTTTTCAGGCTAGAGAAGAAGATCCTGAAGAATCAGAATCTGAAGAAGAAGATGAACTGTCCATGATCTCCAGAAGAGTAAACCAACTCTGGAAGAGCAAGCAAAGGAAGTTCAGAGGCTTCAGAAGTTCAAAGAAATTTGAACGAGGAGAATCTTCTGGTGACAGAAGATCTGACAAGAAGAAGGTTGTCTGCTATGAGTGCAATGAGCCTGGACATTACAAGAATGAGTGTCCGAAACTTCAGAAGGAGAATCCCAAGAAGAAGTTTCATAAGAAGAAAGGTCTTATGGCAGCATGGGATGATTCTGAATCAGAATCAGGATCAGACTCTGAAGGAGAGCAGGCAAACTTTGCGCTGATGGCGACAGAAGATGATGGATCAGAATCTACATCAGAATCAGATTCTGAAGAGGTATTTTCTGAACTATCTAGAGAAGAGTTAGTTTCCAGTCTAACAGAGCTTCTTGAATTAAAAGCTCATCTTAGTATCAAATACAAAAAGCTGAAAAAGCAATTTGAATTTGAAACTAAGAAGCTTGAGTTGGAAAATTCTGAATTAAAAGAAAAAGTTTTAAAATTATCCAATGATGTTGGATCTCCTTCTGATTCAGAAAAATCCACTCCCAGTCTGAATCATATTCTGAAAGAATATGATTTAAGTTTCAGGAAGTTCTTATCTAGAAGTATTGGCAGAAGTCAACTAGCTTCTATGATATATGCTGTGTCTGGGAACAAGAGAGTTGGCATTGGTTATGAGGGTGAAATCCCATACAAGCTTGAATCTGTGGATGATATGAAAATATCATACAAGCCTTTGTATAACCAATTTAAATTTGGCCACTCCCGTGATATTAAGCACACATCACATGCACAAAGTTTTCACATAACACACACCAAGAAGCATGTGACACAACCTAAGAAATATCATGGAATTCAGAATAAGAAGTATCATACTGTTCCTCCTGTTAAATATTTTGCTAAACCCAAGTTCAATCAGAACTTGAGGAGAACTAACAAGAAAGGACCCAAGAAAATGTGGGTACCTAAGGAAAAGATTATTCCTATTACAGATATCTTTGGCGGCAAAGAGGACAGAAAGCAAAATGTCATGGTTCTTGGACTCTGGGTGCTCGCGACACATGACGGGAAGAAGGTCTACATTCCAAGACCTGGTGCTTAAACCAGGTGGAGAAGTCAAGTTTGGAGGAGATCAGAAGGGCAAAATCATTGGCTCTGGAACCATAAGTCTTGGTAACTCTCCTTCCATAACTAATGTACTTCTTGTAGAAGGATTAACACATAACTTATTGTCCATAAGTCAATTAAGTGACAATAGTTATGATATAATCTTCAATCAAAAGTCTTGCAAGGCTGTAAGTCAGAAGGATGGCTCAATCCTATTTACAGGCAAGAGGAAGAACAACATTTATAAGATTGATCTTTCTGATCTTGAGAAGCAGAAGGTGATTTGTCTTATGTCTGTTTCTGAAGAGCAATGGGTCTGGCACAGAAGATTAGGACATGCTAGTTTGAGAAAGATTTCTCAGATTAACAAACTAAATCTGGTCAGAGGACTCCCAAATCTGAAATTCAAATCAGATGCTCTTTGTGAAGCATGTCAGAAGGGCAAGTTCTCCAGACCTGCATTCAAATCTAAAAATGTTGTTTCTACCTCAAGGCCGTTAGAACTCTTGCACATTGATCTGTTTGGCCCAGTCAAAACAACATCTGTCAGAGGGAAGAAATATGGATTAGTCATCGTTGATTATTATAGCCGCTGGACATGGGTAAAGTTCTTGAAACACAAGGATGAGTCTCATTCAGTGTTCTTTGAATTCTGCACTCAGATTCAATCTGAGAAAGAGTGTAAAATCATAAAGGTCAGAAGTGATCATGGTGGCGAATTTGAGAACAGATTCTTTGAGGAGTTCTTCAAAGAAAATGGTATTGCCCATGATTTCTCTTGCCCTAGAACTCCACAGCAAAATGGAGTTGTAGAGCGAAAGAATAGGACTCTACAAGAAATGGCCAGAACCATGATCAATGAAACCAATATGGCTAAGCATTTCTGGGTAGAAGCAATAAACACTGCGTGTTATATTCAGAATAGAATCTCTATCAGACCTATTCTAAATAAGACTCCTTATGAATTGTGGAAGAACAGAAAGCCCAACATTTCATATTTCCATCCTTTTGGATGTGTATGTTTTATTCTGAATACTAAAGATCATCTTGGTAAGTTTGATTCCAAAGCACAAAAATGTTTCCTTCTTGGATATTCTGAACGCTCTAAAGGCTACAGAGTATACAATACTGAAACATTGATTGTAGAAGAATCAATCAATATCAGGTTTGATGATAAGCTTGGTCTTGAAAAACCAAAGCAGTTTAAGAATTTTGCAGATTTTGATATTGATATATCAGAAGTTGAAGAACCAAGAAGTAAAGCTGCAGAAGCTGGCAGTCTCAGAAGCAATGGATCAGAAGATCAAGTTGCTGCATCTTTAGAGAATCTGAGAATTTCTGAAGAACCAACTATCAGAAGATCGCCTAGACTTGCCTCAGCTCATTCAGAAGATGTGATCCTTGGAAAGAAAGTTGATCCCATCAGAACAAGGGCATTCCTTAAGAACAATGCAGAATGTCAATTAGGTCTTGTTTCTTTGATCGAGCCAACTTCTGTTGATCAAGCTCTAGAAGATCCAGACTGGATAATTGCCATGCAAGAAGAACTAAATCAGTTTACAAGGAATGATGTATGGGACTTGGTTCCTAGACCAAAAGGATTTAACATCATCGGTACTAAGTGGGTTTTCAGAAACAAGCTAAGTGAGAAAGGAGAAGTGGTAAGAAACAAAGCCAGACTGGTTGCTCAAGGTTATAGTCAGCAAGAAGGGATTGATTATACAGAAACCTTTGCACCAGTGGCCAGGTTAGAATCTATTCGTCTATTAATTTCATTTGCCACTCAACACAACATCACTCTTTATCAGATGGATGTCAAGAGTGCCTTCTTAAATGGTTATATAGATGAAGAAGTTTATGTTCACCAACCTCCTGGTTTTGAAGACTCCATGTCTCCAAATCATGTTTTTAAATTAAAGAAATCATTATACGGATTGAAACAAGCTCCCAGAGCTTGGTATGAACGTTTGAGTTCTTTCCTTCTGGAAAACGATTTCACTAGAGGAAAAGTGGACACTACTCTCTTTTGTAAAACATTTAAAAAGGATATTTTAATTTGTCAAATATATGTTGATGATATTATCTTTGGAACATCTAATGCTACACTTGGAAAGGAGTTTGCTGAGTCCATGCAGGCTGAATTTGAAATGAGCATGATGGGAAAACTCAAGTATTTCATTGGGATTCAAATCAACCAAACTTCTGATGGAACCTATGTTCATCAAACGAAGTATGTGAAAGAACTTCTGAAGAAGTTTAATCTTTCTGAAAGCAAAGAAGCCAAAACTCCTATGCATCCAACATGTGTACTGGGTAAGGATGAGGTAAGTAAGAAGGTAGATCAGAAGTTGTACAGAGGTATGATTGGATCTCTTTTATATCTAACTGCTTCTAGACCTGACATTCTCTTTAGCGTTTGTTTGTGTGCTCGATTCCAATCAGATCCAAGAGAATCTCATTTAACAACGGTTAAAAGAATTCTAAGGTATCTGAAAGGTACTACTAATGTTGGTTTAGTTTACAGAAGATCTAAAGACTACAACTTAGTAGGATTCTGTGATGCTGACTATGCTGGAGATAGAATAGAAAGAAAGAGCACTTCTGGAAGTTGTCAATTTCTTGGAAGTCATCTGATCTCATGGTACAACAAGAAGCAAGCTACTATTGCCCTCTCAACAACAGAAGCAGAATATGTTGCTGCTGCTGGTTGTAGTACACAAATGCTCTGGATGAGAAGTCAGCTGGAAGATTATCAGATATATGAGAGTAACATTCCTATTTTCTGTGATAATACTTCTGCTATATGTTTATCTAAGAATCCTATTTTACATTCAAAAGCTAAACATATTGAGATTAAACATCATTTCATAAGGGACTATGTTCAGAAGGGTGTTATATCTTTAAACTTTGTGGATACATACCATCAATGGGCTGATATCTTTACAAAACCCCTTGCTGAAGATAGGTTTAAGTTCATTCTGAAGAATATTAGTATGGATTTATGCCCAGAATGAGAAGATGAGAAGATCTTATGTATAAGTATCTTCTGAAATGAAATTGGATATTTTTTTATAAGAAGTTCTGATTGAAGTCAATTAGAAATTGTGATTCAGTTATTACTAACGTTTCATTGTCTAAGTTGATTCAGAATCTCTTTAAAAGCAAAACAGCTGTAACTGGCTATCCAGATGGTAAACACGTGTTCACTATTTCTGGACAAGCGTGCGTGCAGTTGAGGGGACGTCTACTTAGGTAACTGTGCAAATCTCGTCTTTTGTCATTATTATCTCTCCTCACGTCAAATAACATTAAATGCCATTCATCATTTCTTTTATTGTCCTTTATATTTTTTTTTATATCCGTCAAACGTTTCCCTTCCCTAGAACGTTTTCTTTCCCCACATTCCCTCTATTTATTTCTCCATTTCTTTGCATTTTTCAATAAGTCTTGGCTCTCTTTCTCTTTCTTTTTCTCTCTGGTCAAACAAAGTTTTTCTTTGGCATAAACCCTAGTTCATTCATCTTCATCCAAGCGTTTATCATGAATCCTTTCAACTCAATGAGAACGGATGGAAGGGTTAATCAGTTACAGGATGTGAAGCATATCTTGGGATAGCTCTCCAAGTCTCTTTCAAGACAGATCTCTTCTTCAATGCTGTTATCAACATTTATCCAAAGGAAGAAGACCTTCTTGAGTCACTGGAGCCCGTTTGCAACATTAGCTCCCTGTCTATGAACTGTCCCTCACTTCCTCTTTGGTCTCTTGGATCTCTCCTACAGTGGAGGTTCTAGTCTGGACAAGCATGAAGAGTTTTCAAGCTTCCATGGCTGAACAAACTGAAGACCAGAGGGTTCTTGAGTCGTTTGCGCAGTCTTTGCGTAGGATAGAGTCTTAGGCTTTAAGTCTTTGTAGTTTTCTTTCCTTGCTGCATCTGTTTTCCTGCATTCATCTTTTGTAATCCTTCTTGTTGAAATCAATGAAAATTTATTTATGTTTCTTGCCTTTTGTCTCTTGCTTTACATCTGAATCTTTTATGCTTTTTGATGTTATGACAAAAAGGGGGAGAAAATATATGATAAATGATCTGATTAATATTATCAGTTACCGAGTAAAAAGGCTCCACATTTACTAACAGAACTTGCAAAGTTCTATGTTTTTAAGTTGTGTTGTTGCAGGAATCAAAGATTCAAGATCAACATAAGAAGCAACAAGATGAATCAAGCTCTTGGATTCTTGAAGCAAGCTGAGTGCTAGGAAGCTTCAGAATCAGAAGCAAGAAGGAAGAATGATCAGATATTCTGATAATAGAATATGATCCAAATCATTGTCTATTTGCTCTGATACATTGTCTATTGGATCTGATATATTCTATATGGCTTATATGGCTCTGATACATATTTTGTGTTCTGATACACACTTTATGTTCTAACTCATTCATGCTGACTTTTGTCGTTTAGTTTTGTTCTGTAACATTGCAGGATGTAGAGATGCTCTGATGATGCTCTGGTACATTCAACAATGTTCTGATACAATCTAGCATGAAGTGATGTAAGAAGAAATTCAAAGCTCTGAAGCTATCCGATGGAAGCAGAAATCAGAAGCTGTGAATGTTCTAAAGATCCAGAAAACTCAAGTTCTGAAGCTGTCCTAAATGGAAGCATGAATCAGAAGCTATGAATGTTCTGAAGATCAAAGAAATTCAAGTTCTGAAGCTGTCCTAAATGGAAGCAGGAATCAGAAGCTGTGAATGTTCTGAAGATCAAAGAAATTCAAGTTCTGAAGCTGTCCTAAATGGAAGCAGGAATCAGAAGCTGTGAGTGTTCTAGGGATCTAAAGAAATTCAAGTTCTGAAGCTGTCCAATGGAAGCAGAAATCAGAAGCTATGAATTATCAGAAGACAGAAGCTTATGTGATCGTCTCTACCGAAATAATCAGGGAAGTCTTTTATTATTAAAGTTCTTCGAGTATTTATTTCAGGGGGAGATTATTCATCTCAGGGGGAGATTGTTAATCTCAGGGGGAGACATATTCACATGCTTATGCTACAGCTGTGTAATTTGTCTTTAGCCGTCTGCTCTTTCTGATCGCAAATTCATATCATTTATATATGTTTTTGTCATCATCAAAAAGGGGGAGATTGTTAGAACAAGATTTGTTCTGATCAATATTCTTAGTTTTGATGATAACAAGGATATGAATTTTGTGTGAGATAGTGTGGTACTCTAATACATTGCAATTTCCCTTTCAGGAAATATATAAAGAGTATGCACAAATCAGCGCTCAGAAGCTTTGTCTCAGAAGGTTCAGCATGCAACATCAGAACATGGTCTGGCAAGACATCAGAAGATGGTCAAGGCAGAATCAGAACATGGGTCTATGGAAGCATCAGAAGAACTTGAGATCAGAAGCAGAAGCACTGAAGTTCTCATGGTATCACGCTCAGAAGCACTTCAAGGTCTGAAGACAAGAAGATGCTATGCACCAAGCTGTTTGACTCTGATGATATTCAAATATTATATTCACAAACATCAGATCAGAAGAAAGTACAGGTGACAGGCTACGCTGACTGACAAAAGGAACGTTGGAAGCTATTAAAGGCAACGTCAGTAGACACAGCGTGAACAAGGCTCGAGGTAGTTGACAAAAGCGTGAAACATTAAATGCAATGCTGTACAGAATACGCAAAGCATTAAATGCACCCAACGGTCATCTTCTCAAACGCCTATAAATATGAAGTTCTGATGAGAAGCAAGGTTACCAACTCTGAAACAACTCTGAACCAAATTGTGTGAATATTAACTTGCTGAAACGCTGTTCAATTCAAAGCTCAGAAACTTCATCTTCATCAATGCTCACTACATTGTTGTTGTAATATATTAGTGAGATTAAGCTTAAACGTTAAGAGAAATATCACTGTTGTGATTATAGCTTTTCAGAAACATTTGTAATACTCTTAGAATTGATTACATTAATTTGTAAGTAACTAGAGTGATCAAGTGTTGATCAGGATACTCTAGGAAGTCTTAGCTTGTGTCTAAGCAGTTGTAATTAGAGTGATCACGTGGTGGTCAGGATACTCTAAGAAAGTCTTAGCTTGTGTCTAAGCATTTGTTCCTAGAGTGATCAGGTTGTGATCAGGATACTCTAGAAGACTTAGTCGTGGGCTAAGTGGAAAACCATTGTAATCTGTTGCGATTAGTGGATTAAATCCTCAGGTGAGGTAAATCACTTCGTGGGGGTGGACTGGAGTAATTTAGTTAACAACGAACCAGGATAAAAATAACTGTGCATATTGTTTTTATCGTTCAAGTTTTTAGACTACACTTATTCAAACACCCCCCCTTCTAAGTGTTTTTAGTCCAACAATTATTAAGAGATTGATAGACATGTAGACGACGGGTATGCTTTTTAAGTAGAAATACCAAAACAAATTCATCAGAGCATTTGTCAAAAGCAAGTAATGCACGGAATCTACCGTGATGGTACCATTTAAATCTAAATGTGGATGGACAGATTACCTTCTTCTTTATTCGCGTAAATGGATTGATAAGCAGAAATGAAGAATTATCCGCTATAATAACAAAATATCCACTAGAATAGGTAACATAGATAGGGAAGTAGGAGTAGGAGTCACAGGAGAAACTCAACATGTTGGTCATGATATTCTTCAACGGATAAACTTTTTGATTTAGTAGACTAGTAAATGAACATTGTATTAACTTATCAGGAGAAATCAAAAACTCAACGAGTAATGGTTCTCGGGATTGAGATTGGGATGTCAAGAAATTTGATTTATCAATTGAATTATGAATAACTCTCCAATTCGTGCAGACACGAGAAAACTGAAAGAGGTCGTCGAAATCGAGCTTCCTAGAAATAACATATGACTCCGAGTCAGAAGAAATAGGTCGTTGAATTCTTGGATTAAATTGGCATGCCCTCTGAGCAGCACTTTGACTCTTGCCAAGAGACAGCTTTCATGAATCTCTCTTTTGCGGTAATCTGCCATGACTTTAATAAAATCAGCATAATCATCTTTTACAGCAACTTTTAATGCATTAAAAAAGTCTGGGAAATCTTTAAACTCCTCCAGTCTATCTTGCTTCGCCACAATTCTGTTAAATTCCCAAAGTAAATATTTTTGGCCTTGAAACAAGCTCTTCAATTTTGCATTGAAAACACTCCTATCAATTCTTTTAGCGCGAAGATCTCGGAAGACTTGGCAACTTTGATGCAACTTTTCCTGGTCATCTTGAAACGCAACTTTTACTTCCCTTATAAATTCGACTAAGCGCTTCATTCAGAAAACGATTCAATTCAGTTTAATTCATCCCAAATCAAAACAAAAAGTAAAAATATTAAAATATATATTTAAATAAATTATTCGGCACATACCGCCATTGGTTCAAGTTTGAAGTGATTTGTAGATCTGGTAAAAACCCTATCGCACCATTGGTTGAAGTTTGAAGTCTGATTTTAGTTTGTAGATCTGGTAAAAGTAAAACCCTATCAAGTTTGGAGGCAGGGTGAAAATCAAGGTTAGAGAAGTAATGGATATGGACTGGTCTTTTTTATTGGGCTTTATTTTTTGGAATTAGGATTTGGGCTTACGATTTTTATTATATTTTGTAAAAATTATAATTCTACTACCTACAACTTTTCATACTTATAAAATTGACTTTTGTTTAGGTTGACTTCTAAACTTTTAATTTTTTTTATCATTAAATTCACTTTAAAATAAATAACATCTGTAATTTTATTTTTAATTAATTCTATTTTTATTATGATTAGATTCCGAAGTAGAATTTGTATACCAGACAATCCTGAGTTAAAGAAGATGATCTTAGAGGAGAGTCATACAAGTGGCTTAAGTATCCATCCAGAAGCTACTAAGATGTATCAGGATTTGAAAAAAATATTTTGGTGGTCCGGGTTGAAGCGAGACGTGGCTCGATTTGTGTATGCGTGTTTGACTTAACAAAAGTCAAAGGTTGAGCACCAGAAGCTGGGGGAATGATGCAACCTTTGGATATTCCCGAATGGAAATGGTATAGTATTTCGATGGACTTTGTGACTGTATTACCAAATACTCCAAGGGAGTATGATGCGATTTGGGTGATAGTTGATAGAATGACGAAATCGACACACTTTATTCTGATTAACATCGGTTTTCCTTTGGAGAAGCTTGTCGAGATATACATTCGGATAATTGTTAAGCTGCATGGAGTCCCGTTAAGTATTGTGTTAGATGGAGATCTATAGTTTACTTCTAGATTCTGGGTGAGTTTACAGGCGGCTTTGGGATAGTCATCTGCCGCTAAATGGGTTAGTTGGTACTTATAGTTACAACAAGCTGTCAGATGAAGCTATTTATCAAGAAGAGAACTCAGGGTCGAGTAGTGAAGGAGACTGGTGTAGGAGGATTGTGCGTATCAAAGAAGAAACTGCACGTCGGAAAGCATTTTAATATTTAAGCAATTTTAGTTTTAATATTTAAGCAATTTCTATTTTATTTGTTTTATTTAATTTTGTTTTGGATTTAAGGCCCATAAGACCCAATAGGGTTTTCTTTGTTTTATTTGTATTTAAAGACTTTTGACATGGCGGAGGATATTTCATTATAATAGAATCCAAAGTTTTCTTTATTCCTGGTGGACTCCAGAGCTTATCTATAGGGTTTGTGCTTGCAACCTTGTTTTCATTCGAGGTTTAGCGCTTGCTATTCTTTTGGGCGGTTTCCGACTGCGTTAGTAGTGCTTGGTCCTAAGATTGTCCAATAGACTACTCAAAAGGTGAAGTTGATCCGAGAGAAGATGTAAGTTTCTCAAAGTAGGCAGAAGAGCTATCATGATAAACGAAAGAAGGATCTTGAGTTTCAAGAGGAAGACCATGTGTTCTTAAAAGTCACTCTTATGATCGTTGTTGACCGTGCTCTAAGATCGAAGAAGCTTACTCCTTGATTCATAGGTCCATATTAGATATCCCAAAGGGTTAGGGTTGTTGCTTATATGGTGGCGTTGCCGCCTAATCTTTTGAATTTGCATGATGTATTTGAAGGATAGAAAAACACTTAGAAAGAGGGGGTTTGAATAAGTGTATCTTTAAAAACTCTTAAGATAAAACAATTTGCACAATGATTTTTATCCTGGTTCGTTGTTAACGAAACTACTCCAGTCCACCCGTTAGAGTGATTTACCTCACCTGAGGATTTAATTCACTAATCAACCTTGATTACAATGGTTTTCCACTTAGATACCTTCTAAGTCTTCTAGAGTATACTGATCACAACTTGATAGGGAAAGCTTGCACCTTGTCAAAAGAAGGAAAGGAAAAGGAGTTTGAAGCTGCCTTTGCCTTACTTGTATTTGGATTGTTCTTGTTCCCGAATATTGACAACTTTGATGATATGAACGCAATCAAAGTCTTTATGAAAGGAAACCATGTTCCTACCTTACATGGGGACACTTACTATTCCATTCATTTAAGAAGTTTCAATGGAAAGGGAGTGATTACTTGTTGTACTCATCTATTGTACAAGTGATACCTTGCTCACTTGCCAAACACCAAAGCCTCTTGGAATCTCCAAGAAGGTCAAAGATGGTCACAAAAGATTACAACTCTTACCAACACTAATATTGTTTGTACTGACACATATTTCTGTAGGATGAAGACTTTGGA
This sequence comes from Vicia villosa, assembly GCF_029867415.1. Lineage (NCBI taxonomy): Eukaryota > Viridiplantae > Streptophyta > Magnoliopsida > Fabales > Fabaceae > Vicia > Vicia villosa. The sequence continues at coordinate 8,187,286 of NC_081184.1, read as the reverse complement.
TAGTTGTGGTGATTTCCCCAATGCACATCTTCTTGGTATAAAGGGAGGAATTAGCTATAGTCCTGTTTTAACTCGTCGGCAATTTGGTTTTCATATGGACAAGAAACTGATGAATATCTTATTATATGGCTTCTTCTTTGAAGAAAAAGTTGAAATCAAGGAATTTAGATAAAGAATTACAAATGCATGACATCCAAGCCATAAGAAAGAAGTTAAAGATTGAAAGACAAAAAGGGATCTCTCATCTGAGCCTTTTGAAGTATGGATTGGTTCAAGAGATGCTGAACTTAGGATGCCTTATGTTCCTGAGACTTTTGTCCCTTCAATGAAGAAACCTCCATTTCCCCCAATGTCTCCTCTAACAAAAGAGAGTCTCCATTAAGCTCTTAAGAAGATGAAGAAATTAAAGGAGCATTGGAAGAGAAAGTGTGAAGCTTCAGAATGTGAGAAGTATATTATGAATGATCTCTTTGATGAGCAAAACAAAGAAAATGATGATTTACTCTACCTCAAAGATGGTTGGCTCATAGAAAAAGATGTTACTATTGCTAGGAGTGCAAGAGAAAGGAAGAGAAAGCAAGAAGCAACACTCTCTCCAAAGGCAAGTGCATGGAAGAGTCTCATTGAGAAGCTTGAGAAAACAAGATTGAAGAATAATGTATTTTAAAAGTTACAAGAGTCACACGATCGCTTTTGCTTTTGGAGTAAGTTGACTAAAATTTAAGTTTTATATATTAAAATTGAATCAATTTTAGTTTTGATAAATCTTTTAAAAAATTGAAGGAGAAGAAGAAATTATCTTCATAAAAGCTTTGAGGCTTATTATCAACAATATAAATATGGTGTAAACAAAACAAGATAAATATAAAAATAAAATTTTAAAGATGTTTTTTTTTCACTTCTTCAATGATAGTAAAGTATAGTGAATCATTTCAAAAAAATAAAATAGTAGATTTTTAAGTGTTGAACTTAATTATGTTATATTATTGATTTATAATTACATTATAAAAGGTTTTCAAGTGGTTGTTTGTTCACAAATAGTGAAAGAAAATATGATTTAAATTTTAATTTATAGAAAAGGGTGAGGGTCCATAAATAAATTCTATATCTAAAATATCAAGAGGGTTACATAAGTCAGATATCGAACATTTCCATTCAAGTAATATATTCTATCAATAAAAACAAATAAGTTTCATGTTTGGCATTGTGATTCAAACTTTACACCCTTCAATTAAATTCCTGCTGTGAAAAACGATACCGTAAACAAAATATAAACAATTTTTTCTTGACGGAAAGAAACTCATAAGGGTTGGAAAAGATGGTAAAATAAGAAGAACACAAAAATTGGTTATAACTGCTATTCTTTTTACTTTCTCTTGGAAAACAATATTACAAGTTTACAAGAATAACAAATAACCTCTCTCACCCTAAATTAGAATTTGCAGTGTGTAATGATGAGAGACTAGTATGCTATTTATAATAAAACCTAACATACTAACTAATGGACTTTTTCTACAACTTAACAAATTAGGGTTTAAACACTAAAACCTAATATAACATGCTAATAACCCTAACATCTTCGACACCTTCATGCTAGGTACATCTTCGACTACAACATGCACACTTCGATACTAGCATGTGAACAACCTTCGACTTTATTCTTAACCCTGTCGAACCAAGAAGCTACCCTTTGACCATACTAGAGTTCAATCCAATATCTCAAAATTCTCCACCTTGGACCTAACTCTACAACATCAAGGGAACATATTAGCTTTCTTCATGCAGCTTTATCAACTACATACAGTGGAAAAACTTGCAACTCATAAATGACTTGGTGATCATATCAGCAACATTGTGATCTGTCAAAACCTTCAGCACTTGGAGTTCTCCATGCTCGATTACCCCTCTGACGAAATACAACCTCACATCAATGTGCTTAGTTCGCTCATGATAGGTTGAATTCTTCGACAGGTGTATTGCACTTTGACTATCACATTTAACAATGATACCCTCACCTTGAAGTTTCAGCTCCTTAGCAAAACCTTCAAGCCACAATGCTTCTTTCATAGTTTCAGTGAGGGCAATATACTCACTTTAGTGGTTGATAGAGCAACAACCTTCTGAATTGTTGCTTTCCAAATAATTATTGGGCCAAACATAGTGAAAACATATCCAGAAATAGATTTTCTGGAATCCATACAACTTGCATAATCAGAGTCGACATATCCTTCGATTACTGCTTTACTATCTTCACCCAAGGCACCACCATAAATTAGGACTCTATTCAGAGACCTATTTATGTACCTTAAAATTCACTTCAAGCTTTCCAGTGAGCCTTTCCAGGATTCGCCATATACATGCTTACAATAGTTACTGCATATGCTATGTCGGGTCTAGTACATACCATAACATACATCAAAGAACCAACTATATTAGGATATGGGATGCTATTCATATAGGCTCTTTCGACATCAGTACTAGGATACTGATCAATATTTAGCTTGAATTAAGGGTTTGTTGGAGTCACAACAGGCTTTGAATTCGACATACCAAACTTTTCAAGGATCTTCTGTAGGTATGCCTCTTGAGATAAGCATAATTTCAACAACTTTCTATCTCTTCGAATGTTAATTCCAAGAATCGTGGATGCATCTCTCATATCCTTCATATCGAACTTCTTATTGAGTTCAGCCTTCACCCTCTTTACATCTTCAACGTTTTTGCTTGCTATGAGAATATCATCCACATAAAAGCAACAAAATAACAAATGAATTACCAGGTAGAAATCTGAAGTAAACGCAATGGTCGAACTGACTTCTAATGAAACTTACGCTTGCCATGAACTTATCGAATCTCCTATTCCACAGTCGAGGATATTGTTTCAGCTCATATAAAGATCTTTTTAGCTTGCACACATAATCTTCCTCCCCCTTTTTGACATACCCTTCAGGTTGCCTCATCAGGATCGTTTCATTTAGATCACCATACAAGAACACAGTCTTCACATACATCTGTTCCAGTTCAAGGTCGAGCTGTGCCACCATGGCAAGCAACATTCGAATGGACCTATGCTTCACTGGAGAAAACACATCATTGAAGTCGACGCCTTCTTTTTATGTGGAATCCTTACGAACAAATTTGCCTTGTATCTTTTTGACGCCACTCTTTCAATTCCTTCCTTAACTTTGAAAATCCATTTACAACTGACTAACCTTGCCCCAACAAGTTTCTTGATCAACTCCCAAGTGCGATTATCATGAAGAGATTTTATCTCATCATTCATGGCCTTCAGCCATTCAGTATTATTTCGACTCCTCCTAATTTCCTTATAGTCTATAGGTTCTTCATCTAGAACCTCACTTGCAGAGATTAAGGCATAAGCTATAAGATCTGCATACCCAAGTCTCTGAGGTGGCTTGATGACTCTTCTCGACCTATCTCTCGACAATAGGTAGTCATCGATAGTTTCCCCAGTTTCCTCAGAATCTTATGCTTCTTCGACTTCATCTAGAATATGCAATTCAGCATCAACTTGCTCCACCTCAAAAGGAATTTCTACCTGTTCCAGCTCTTTTTCACTTCGACCATCATCATCATCATCAGTTTTCTTGAAAGCCATCTCATCTTCATTGAAAACTACATCTCGACTGGTGATACACCTCCTGTGACCTGGCTCTATGCACCATAGCCTATAAGCTTTGACTCCTTCAGGGTATCCCATGAACACGCATTTAAGAGCTCTAGGTTCGACCTTGTCTTGCCTAATGTGAGCATAGGCTACACAGCCAAATACTCTTAATTTGTCGAGATCTAGTGGATATCCCGACCAAACTTCTTCAGGTGTCTTCATATCTAACGCTGTCGAAGGACAATCTGTTTATCAGATATGTTGTTGTCGAAATAACCTCAATCTAAAACACCTTATTTAATCCAGCACTAGTCAACATGCATTTGACTCTCTCCAAAATAGTTCGATTAAACTTTTCAGTCAAACCATTTTACTGTGAAGTACTTGCAGTAGTTATGTGCCTTGCAATACCAGAGGGAACAAAAAAACGGTCGAACGCCTCATTGCAAAGCTCAATGGTATTGTCGGTTCTCAACCTCTTGACCTTTCTGCCAGTCTGATTTTCAACCAGAGTCTTCCAACTTTTGAAATTCTTAAAAGTTTCATCCTTAGTCTTCTGGATGAATACCCATAACTTCCTAAAATAGTCATCAACTATGGATAGAAAATACTTTGCTCCTGAATATAATGGACACCTTGCAGACCGCCAAAGATCAGCATGGATGTAATCAAGGGATCCATGTGTTATTTGTTTACCTTTGTTGAACTTCACTCTGCAAGATTTTCCAAGTACACAGGGTTCACAAAACTTCATCTTTTCGAGTTTGTCTCCACCAAGTAGGTTTTGTTTCCCTAATTCGACTAGACCCCTTTCACTAACATGACTCAATCTCATGTGCCAGATTTTTGTCTTCGACAAAAGTTTCATGTATGCAACATTTGTCGAACCACTTACAACTTCAGCCTCAAGGGTATACAAGCCTTGTTTCTTCACGCCTCTCAAGACTTCCTTCGACCCATTCATGACTCTTAGGATCTTTTTCTCTCCTTGAAAAACATATCCTTGTCGAATTCACCAAGAGAAAGCAGATTTATCTTCAAATCAGGAACATGTCTCCAATAACCTTATTGACTCATCATGGAGCTTGAATCTCACAAATCTAACACCTGCAATCTTACAAGCTTTGTTGTTTCCCAGCAATACTAATCCACCCTCTTGATCACATAATTCCTCGAACAGGTCTTTGTTTGGAGTCATGTGTCAAGTGCAACCTGAATCCACTCCTTGACTCCAAACAAAGATGGTTGATTATTTTAACTGCAAATTCAATTACATTTCGTGAAATGTAAATGCAAAATTTATGAAATGTAAATGAGAATCATTAGAGAAAATAGAGTAATGCATCTTTGGAGTTTTTAGGCTCAAATTGAGAAACGAAAGCGAAATGATAACAAAAGTTATTTATTTTTGACCGTATCGTAACTCCTTTTGTGGTGTCTCCTTGAATATTATCGATGAGATGATCCTTAAAGGATTTCCATCAAGGGGGAGATCACTTGTATTACTTGAATGATATTCCACCTTTTTTTCGGGTATTTGATCTGTTATCTCCTCAACTTTCTCTAGTATGAGGCCATCATTCTTTTCAACACTTTTTACTTCTAAAAATACATCTACGAAAGTAGAGGGACAATTTTGACAACTCATATGTGTGAGAGATCTCAAGATTGGTGGGGTATGATATTTTCAAATTTTGTTTAGAAAGATATTTTAAATGAAGTCCCAATAATCAATAACAACAGTTTTCACTTCTTTTACTTTTTCAACTGTTTTTTTACTCTTTTTCAAATATTATCACTCTCTTTCAATCTATTATCCTTACACCTCAACTAAACCCTTTTCATTCTTCTCCTTCTTCTTCAATTTCTTCATTTTTCAATGTCTTCCATAAATTTCAACCCATTCAGTGGAAACTGGTTCCCATTCTCAAAACCACCAAACCCACTCCCTCTCCCTCCTCTCACCACTCTCTTCAATCTCTCCCAATCTCCCTCCAATTTCGCATCAACCTCTCTCTCCACCACCACCACCACCACCACCACCGCCGCAACCACCGCCGTCACCGATGACGAAGACCAACCCGGTCCATTCACCAAAATGGTCCAACAATTCTTCTGGGAATGCGAGAATCTCCCCGACTACAGACACACACCGCAAGTCGAAAAAATCCTCAACGATAACCACGCGTTCGAACCAAACCCTAACGCGACGGAGCAAGAAATGAACGAGAATGAAGAGTTTATGGAAGCAATGAGGAACAATCCGGTTATGAAGTTTCTGAGGAGAGCTGAGTTTGTTGCTGATGAGATGCATGAGATTGAGATGAAGAAGAATGCGGAACCGTATAAGAGGGAAGATAGAGATGTTTGGAAGAAGGTGCCGAATGTTATTGGACTTGATGGAAGGCCGATGCCGAGGAAATCGCAGACGAGTTTGGATGCCAAAGAGAAGTTTTGGGATTTTGCTAGACAGTTTTATCTTGGGATTTGGGGGTTTTGGCAACGGCCTTATCCTTCTGGGAGACCTATTGATGCTGCTCAAGCTATTGGATATAAGACGCTCGAGAGACGATACTATGATTGTAAGTTTTTTTTGAAACTGAGTTCAATTTGAATTTGCATTTGGCTTGTAGTGGTAGATTTTGTGTAACTAAGAATCGCGCATTTGACACGTTCGTATTAATTTTATAAAAATGGAACCAAAAGTTCAAACGAGTGAAACCCTTGGGTTATGGTCTAACCGCTCGGATAATCGAATAAGAGATAGTGTTGGTTTATGATTCAACTGGTTAAACTGTTTCGTTCGGTTACTAAAACATTGAGTCATAAGATTTTGACTGTTGGATCGATTAACAGAGTCTACAATACAAAGTTGAATTGTGAGCCATCCAATGTTGATTCGATAGTTTAAAATGGAGATTATTTGATGGTGCGTGTGGATGGAATTCAAATTTCCAAGAAATTGTCTCCTCTGAAGTGAGAAAATAAATGATTTTCATTTTCAACAAATGCATGATTTGTTGTGATTTGTTATTCATAAGCACGATATTCAACAAATGCATGATTTTCATTCCAGCACACTCATGATTTGTTATTCATAAGCACATAGTATTAATGAATAAAATCAATTGCTAAGATTACTTACTTTACTCAATAGGTTACCCAAAAGTGGCTGTTATATGATTCAAACAGTTTAATCCCTAATACTGGGAGTGATGTCACTTTGTTTACAAATATCTTTTGTGCTAAATAGTAGCTCTATGTATCAGCTTTTTACTTCTTAGCTTTGCAGACAGATTGAAACAATTGGAACACGAGATTTTGGTTCAAATATAGAGGCAAATTGTTCAAATTCTTCTACTCTATTTGACAATACTTAGTAGAACCGAACAAAAATGGTACATGTTTTATTCCATTGAATGGGTGGAACTAAATAAAAACAAACAGAACATCTGGCCTGCTCCTAATTGAATGCCAATTGTATGGCACAGCCGCATAAGGGCAGAATTAAATAGAACTACCTCTTTTATTCTTTTCTGTTTTCTGTCTTCTTTGCCACATATTTGGATGGATGAAATCAAACTGTTCCTGTTTTTATACGTTTTGTTCTTATAGTTCTGCTTTGAATATGCACAAAATGTAGAACAGATGTCGTATATTTTCTTTTGTCCTGATCTAACCTATATACTAGTTTATTACTAATGCTATCTTATTTTTATTTTTGGAAAGCATGCTTGGTAAGTTGGGAGATTTTTCAATGTGCAAGACTTTTTTGGTATCTTTCTTTGGCTGCCGTGTGCATGGTTGAATTAGTCAAATTTTTCCTGTCTTTCTTTGGGTGACCATGTGCATGGTTGTGAGATTAATTCTTCTATGTGGAGATTAGGTATAAGTTTCTCTTGAGTTGCAATTTGAGAATTAGAACTTTCAAATTTCTTTCGTTACAGTTAATGTTGGTGTCAGTGTTGCGGTCTACTTCTACTGTCACCAACTCACCAGTCATTTAAATTGGGCTGGCATATTTTAGTTTTTCTCTTTTATTTGAAGTTTTTATATTTCTTAGGAAGATTTGATTACAAGCTCTTTTAAACACAAAATAATGTAGTCTAAATAGCTTGCCAATAAGGGTGTCGGGCTTACCTAGCAGGATGCTTAAGATTGAACAAGTAACTCAAGAGTTCGACTGTGTACTCTGAAACACTTGAGCTACTCTGCCATGGGAGTTAAGTTAATTAGTTTGTAAGAACTGTTTGGGTTTATTTCTGTTGGCAATCCTTCATTGATAGATAGTTACTAATTCAAAAGCCCCCCACCTTGGTTGTGGAGCAACATCTCTGCTGCTTCTTTTGTTTTCTCTTTGCAAAATAATGAAAATTTTATTAGATTAATTTAGAAAGGATAGATGTGCAGGTTATGTAATTGTATATAATCTTTGTTTGTTGAAGGTTCGCTGGTAAAATAATAAACTCTCAATGAATATAACTATTATATTAGTTCATGTATCTTCTCAGTGTTTTTGATTTGTTTCATTGTGTATAACATTGTTTCTATTTTCTATTTGATTAGTTATCATGAAGAGTGGTGTATGGTTCTATAAGGATCGGTTGGGTCGGACACGAGGGCCACTGGCATTGCATACGCTTAAAACTGCTTGGGGTGGTGGGGTTATTGATAAAAACACTTTCATTTGGGGTGAGGATATGGATGAATGGGCGCCCATCCATATGATTTATGGAATGGAGCGTGCAATCGCTACTTGGGAAGGTATGCTGAGTTTTATCTTATTTACTTTTTATTTAATATATTTTACTGTGATAATCTGTTAACTCCACATGAACAGTCTTTTATTTATAGAAATTAGAAACGTCGCATTTTGGTTGCCTGACAACCATTTTTAGGCATGTCGAGGAAGTGACACCATTTTTTTTTTGGCAATTTTTTAGTTCGACTTGGAGCTTCAGCAACAGCTTTCTTTCATAAATTACAAAGAGGTATACCACCGTGGGTTCCTCTTAAGGGATTTGAAAAGAAGTCTTATAAGCAGCTTCAAGAAGAGGCGATAGAAAGCAAGAGGCGTGATTTGGCAGTGGTGGAAGCTAATGACGGCATGTGGCCCGGAGTTAGAATTCCAAGTCATGCCCTGTTTCTTTGGGCTAGTGGCTCTGAAATGACCCCTACTTTGGAACAGGATCACATGCCCAACAAGTACATTCCCAAAGATCTAAGGTATGTCCGCCAGTACTGTATTATATAAGTATACTATGTATGTTCTTTTACTTCCATTTTCACAAGGTTCTCCAAAATTCAGCAGGAAGTTTAATAAAATGCAGTGTTGTTTGCTAGTAGCGCTTAGTACGAAAGTTTGTCATTGTTTGCGAGTTAGAATTCCAAGTCATGCCCTGTTTCTTTGGGCTAGTAGCGCTTGTTATTGTTTGCTATACGCTACTTAGTACGAAAGTTTGTCAAATAACTGTTATGGCGGGGCTGTAGCCTATAACACTATTATGCAGCAGATTTTAAACAAATGACATTTCTGCAATTCTCGATTTACAACACTCATAAATTGTGATTGCTATGTTCTCTATTATTGTTTAACTATTTTCTTTGGGTTTGGGAATTGCTGTGAGATAGACAACAGTTGGCAAAACTGATTCCAGGATTGAGGCCATGGGAAGTTCTGAGCATAGAACAAGCAATGGATCGCATAACATTCAACGGTGAATGGTACCGTGAACCGCTTGGTTCATACAACACAGGTCCGCCATACATCAGACGCTGGAATAAAGACGTGATGGTAAGCATGTTTTGCCATTTAGTGGGATAAGACTTGGTTGTTGCTGTATAAAATTTGATCTGCTTTGATTATTTGCAGAGGTTTTATGAAGGGGCTGATAGCGTTTCTCGTCTAGCGCATGAAACATTCATGGCAAGATATCCTGGCTATGACAAAATTAGCAAAAAAGTCCTGCAGGATTTTAAAACAAGAATTGTGGAGATGAAGAAGAAGATGAAGGAAGAGCACCGCCTTAAAAAGCAGTTGGTTAGGGAGGAAAGGCGTAAAAAGTAGAATTCCCATAGTACCATTTTTTTATGAGAGATCGTATGACAAAACTTCATTGGGCTTGAATAGTTCAGTTTTTGAAATTTATTCACTTTGAACTCATCAATGTAATATAATTTCTAAAAACAATGTATTTGCCCATTTATCGGCTAAAACGATGAATGAAATGTATTCCACCAGTTATTTGTGGTTTTGGCTTTTGGAGGATAATTTTAATATATATTTAAATTTTAAAAATTAAAATAAAATTGTGATGTATAAGCATATAATAATTTTATTATAGTTTTTTTTTTAGAAATATTTTATCGTTAACATTTTTTTTTACATATTCCTCCTAGTTAAATTTCATCTCAAATAGATCCTCCTAGTTTAAGTCCATCATCTCTCCAACTATAAGTTATACAATGATTTTATTTGTGTTTTTTTAGTATTTTAAATTGGTAAGAATTAAAAAAAAATTAAAATAAGATATTTTCAATATCTTTTAAGGTGTGTGAGGTAGTGATGAAGTTAGTGAAGAAAATGTGAGAATTATGACGTGGCTAGTAATTCACATTTTATAAATCTTATATTATATGTTATATGGAACAAAATTCGTGTGCAGGCAGTTATGCAGAGTTTGTATGTTACATAAGAATGGTTAGTGAAGAGGCAGTTTACTTATGCAAAAATCTTGAATGTTATATAAGACTTGAATCTTACTCCCTCCATATCTATTTATAGGTTAAGTCTAGGGTGAGAGCTTAATTAAGTCTCTCACCGGTGAAACCCCTAAAAATAATCATTGAGAACATCAAAAATCATTGACAATATATTTAACATTGCGAGAACCACCGCTGCAACATAGTTTTTTCACCGCCACGAAATTCATCGCCGCATCATAACTTATTTACCGCCCCGAGAGCCACCACTGTGACACAGCCTATCTACCATCGTGAAAACCACCGGGCATAGCTTTCTTAACAGGCCCTGGTGTGTGTCGGATTCTGGTTTATAGCTCCATTGCAGTTCCAGCTGGTCTCGCTGTGGAGTTGATCCGTGGAGTTAATGTATATTAGTACTTATCCTTATGAGATTACATGTTGCACATTATTTCCTCCTTGTTGACAGTGCTCTGTTTACATCATGTTTGTTTCATGTGAATGCAGTAAAGAAAGAAAAGAAAGAAAAAAAAAAATTTATTTGGCCACCTCCCTATGGGGGTCACCCCCAGCGAAAATCCCAAAATACCCCTGCTTCGGAAATGAACTTCCGAAGCGCTTTTTTTTAAAAAAATTTCCTTAATTCGGAAGTGCATCTCCGAAAACACCTCATGGGGGTGTCTGCGGAAATGAACTTCCGAAAACACCTTTGTTCAAATTTTGGGGGGTTTCGGAAGTTCATTTCCGAATTATGCAGAAACTGTGTTTTTTTTTATGTTTTATCTAAAACAGTCTCGCATTTTAATTAAACGTAAACGCCAAATAAAATAAGCAATAGATAAACTGAAAATACTAATATGATAAATAAACAAAAAAAAATACTAATCCGATGAAAATAATATATACAAACCGAAAAAAATAAAAATAGTGTGCTAAAGATACAATCCGATAACAAAAAATATAGGGTTAAATACATTTTAAGTCCCTATAAATATGCGACCCTGCATTTTTAGTCTCTATAAAATTTTCCTTTAATAAATGGTCCTTATAAAATTATTATGCACCTAGTTTCCGTCCCTACTGTCAAACCGATGTGTATTTTAGAATGATCATTTTGTAGACATGTTCATAATGTTTTAAAAAGTTCTTGAAAAAAAAAAGAAACTCAAAATTTAATTTCTAAGTTGAGATTTTCATTACTTTTATCATTATTTTTTGAAATTTGAAAAATTCATACTTAATTTTTCTCGTTTTAAAAATTTCTAAAACTTGGTAAATAAATATTTTACAGTATTCTGAACATATATAAAAAAAATTATTCAAAAATTTAAAAATTAAAGGGTAATTAAACAGTTTTTAAAATTTTAGAAAATAGCAGGGACTGAAATTTCATGCATAAAAATTTTAGAAGGACCATTTATTGAAGGAAAATTTTATAGGGACTAAAAATGCAGGGTCGCATATTTATAGGGACTAAAAACGTATTTAACCCAAAAATATATAAACCCGACCACTACTGGGTGTGCCTAAACCTTTCGCCCTGAGACCTCCTCTGCCGCGTGTATGTTGCCGCACGGCCCGCATCAGTGACGATCATCTCCATCACGGCGACTGCCTCTGGACCGCCCCGCTCCACGATACCTCGATCCAACGCGTCCTGCCCAATCATCGATATTCGCTGGCAGATCGGCATGAGATCAATGGCGTGATCATCCTCGGCATGCTGGTTCTCCAGGATCTCCTCGTGTGCTGGCCTAGGAGCGCCGGGAATGTCGGGTCTCAGAAGAGGATGTGACACCCGGTAGAACCATGTGACGTATCCCTCCTCACTGTGCCAGTCCTGGGTGACCCGAGTGAGACGGTACTCCAGCGGTACCACATGATCCTCCCAATGCTCACATATGGCAGTGAGCTGCACTCGGGTCACAGTGTCGGGAGCAGCCTCAAAGGGTGACCTGGGTATCCGCTGCACGAATCCGAACTGACGCATGCACCGCTCAGGGAGATATCGAACCATGATGCCGGTCCCGCAAGCCAACCAGCCAGAATAAAGTGCAATGCCGTCAAAGGGGACAATCTGAGCGTAGTCGATGAACGGCCTCCAGGTGACGTCGTCGTGCAGAGTGCGGTCCAGGTATCCACGGTATGGTCCCACCGCATCGTTCCCCCTCTGGAGATCGTATCTGGCGGCCCTGGGCAAGGCGTCCACGTACGCAGGATCGAGGTGGTAGCCGTGGATGCGGGAGTAGTAGGAGATGATCCAGCTCTAAAACAGAAACAAGATAATGTATTAAAATTAAATACGAAACATATATAAATAAATAAATACGATAATGTATTAAAATAAAACGTACCGTAAGCAGTGTGCAGGATCCGACCAACTGCCTCGTCCTCCAGTTGGAGGCCTCATTCAGCTTCTGGTAGAGATATGCCAGAGTAGCTGACCCCCAGTTCCACTGGTGAACGGTATCCAGGTCCATGAAATAGCGGAGGTAGGCCACGTCGACGTACCTGGCACTCTTGTCCACAAAGCATGCAGCGCCTACCACATGCATGTACCAGCACCGGAGAGCGCAGTCGCGGTGGTACTCCCTGAATAGGTCGTTACCCTCCTGCTCGGCCTCGGCCGCCACGTCCAGGTGGAACTCAAAATAGAGGCTCAGTGTGTTGAACCGGACATGACACCCAGAAGTCGAGACGCACTCCAGGTGAGCAACCTCGTGCGGCATGCCCAAATAGTGCATCATCCACTCAATGGCCTCGACCCTCTGGATCCTGGAGTGGTCCAACAGCCACCCCCTGATGGGCAGGTGGAGAAGACACTGGACGTCATGCAAGGTGATCGTCAACTCCCCCACCGGCAAGTGGAAAGAAGACGTCTCCTTGTGCCAGCGCTCCACAAATGCCCCCTGCATGCCGGTGTTGATGGTGGTGTACCCGGTCATGCAGAGCCCGCTAAGCCCTGAACCTCGCACATGGTCGTTAAACCACTGAGCTGCTGGTTTAAACAGACCGAAAATCTTCCTGGAGTGGTTCACCATTTTCAATGGCTCTCTCTCCTGTTACAAAAAAAAACAAATAAGCGAGAAATAAACGGTAAAATTATAAAAAATGGTGACAAATAAACGGCTAAGTTAAAAAAAATACCTCTCCCTCCCAGATCCGCCGAGCGACGTGATCCTGGTAGTGAATCAGCAGGGAAGTGTCAAAAGGCCCTCCCGGATAGCTATCCACCTCCTGCTCCTCCTGCTCCTCCTCCTCCCCGACTGGAGGGTCAACATCCGGTATCACCTCCTCCTCATCCTCATCCTCCTCCTCTCGCTGGCGGAAAGAAGATACCCGAGCCAGCCTACTCCTAGAGCCTGAAGCAGATGAACTCTCCACCAAGTCCTGTGGAACGCGCACACGGCGTCCCCGGCCCCGCCCGCGTGTCGATGCCAGCTGCGCCGCCGCCCGCTCGCGTCTAGCCGACGCAGTCTGGGACTCCCTGCCCTGTCTGATGCGTGCTGGCTGGTTGCCTGACATGTTCCTGTAAACAATCGAAATCGATTAATATGCGAGACAAAATAAAAAACAAAAAAAATGCACTTCTGATACGGTTCGGAAGTTCATTTCCGAAAACTGGGATGGAGGTGTTTTCGGAAATGAACTTCCGAAACACCCCTGCGCAGAGCTTCAATCCAACCTCCAATGGCAGACCCCAAAAACCTAAACCAAAACCATTTTTATGCCAACTAAACATCCTAATATCAGTACTAACCTATCTTAATGTGATTTTTTCAGTTTCTAAACACCCTAATATAGTTTAATCAAATAGATCTAAAACTTGAAAAAACAATGATAAACTTACCAATTAGTGTTTGATGATGAGTTTGGTTGAGTTTGGAAGAAGAGTTTGGCTACTTCACACTTGCTTTTGCAGATTATTTGCAGAGATTTCTCCTTTGGAAGTGTTTGATGATGATTAGGGTAAATGATTAGGGGGAGGGGGGCTGTTTTGCTTAATCTGCAAAACGCGCATTATTTCGGAAGTTCATTTCCGAAATGATGTTTTCGGAAATGAACTTCCGAAACAAGACAATTTTTTCAAAAAAAAAGGCGTTTTCGGAGATGCATCTCCGAAAACACCTTTTTCTTGCATTTCGGAAATGAACTTCCGAAGTCAGGGGTAGTTTGGGTTTTTCACCAGGGGTGGGCTAGAGAGTTGGGAGGTTGGCAAAGAAATTCTCAAAAAAAATTGTGTTCATAATTGTCATTGGGAAACAGGGGAGGAGCCAAGGCCCAGCTAGCCCGGGCAAGCGCCCGGGCTCAACCCCTATTTTCTATGTACTCCCCACAATTTAATAGTCGATTTTTAGACAAAATCAGGAGCAAAATTAGTAAAAATAGGGTGTGAAAATTAAAACAGGTGAATAATCAATGGTGTAAAGTTTTTGCCCAGGCTGTATAAAATTCCTGGCTCCGCTGGGAAATCAATAAGATAAAGTGAAACAAATTCCAATCCTAACTAAAACTAAATTCTTCAAGTAAATAAACAATGAACAACTCTAAAATTTGTAGAGTTTTATGACCAAACACATGAAAAAAAAAACATGTCAAGAAACTTTCAATGAAATATGCTAGAGCTCATGCACTTATGACCAAAACATGAATCAAAGTGCGAGGACTTGTTAATTGGACAATGTTGATATATTTTGGGCCTGCCATTGATCAAGTTACAAAGGAAATTATTCTGAATGCCCATTCTTTTGTCAAATTACATATTCATACAGAGTAATTTTGAACAGAAGGAGTATCTTACCGATTTCACAAAATGCTATGTTACACTTCTGCTATTAACTTATTCATTGTCAGAATGAAAAGAAACGTATTTCACAATAGCTTTTCTGCCAAACTCCAGGTAATATTGAAACTGCAGCAATAGTTCAATGTTATTTGTGAAAAAATCATTTAAAATGTTAGGATCACTTCGTCTAATATAGCGAAGTGAATTTGCGGAAGAGAACTTTAAAAGTTGTTCACTTCATCTAAACTTTAGGATAACTTCATCTAATACGAACTGCAGTAGCATGAAAACAATTTGATTATACCATTTCAATCCAACATGTGGCATTCACACTATGCATGATGCTTTAAAGTGGATGAACAATTACCTAAGCCAAAACATTCTGGTTTAAAGTGCATTCACATTCTGGTTTTGAAACTGATAAACCAAAACATTACCAAAGCCGGAACTCAGTTTTGCATCCATGTAATTTCGTTGGAACTCAGTGTGGCATCCATGTAATTTCCTAAAAATAAATACATAGTTCAATCTTTAGTATATCAGTAAGGTGTATTTTACACCAAATACCGTGCACTTTTATTACCTACATGTAATCTTCAGACCTGACAAAGGTAAATTAATGTTCTATTTCTCCAGTCAAACATTCCAGGTAAATTAAGTCCAATAATTGGTAGAAATATCAACATACCACACTGTTGTAAATGTTTATAAAAAACACCCTGCCTTCGTTTGTTACTTCTCTAGGGGAGACTTTACGAGAGGCAAGGTATGACAAATAATTTATTGGATAGGGATTATATTCTTAAACAGCTTGCTTATCATTGGCAATGGATCTAAAGCCGAATGAGTCATTCCGCGAACTAACATAGGAGAGATGTGTCTAGCATTCAATAGCTAGGCCTAGGGGTATGTTTCTCTAGCTTTTCGCCAAGTATTTTTAGCAGTTATATACAATGACTAAGGTAGAAGTAGTAGCCAGCAAGTTACAATTTCTTACAATCACTTTTATTCAATAGAATTGAAAATCTAAAAACATTCCCACAAAATTGTGAATCATGTAACCCATCAGTTTCAATAGGAATATTTACATCTAATAAATAAGAACTGTCATTTGATATAGTTTTTTCACTCTGCTTCAAGTCATTATTATGATAACTTCAATCTCAGGCACTGCAACTAACCGTCCCTTTGAACACGTAAAGATAGTCGCCATTTTCAACTCCATGCCACCTAAGACTACAACTATCACGCATGATCCTCTGCCTGTGTATAAACAGATAGTCATCAACCGGCAGAATTTTTCTGCATGGCAGCAGCTGCTTCAAGTCATTAATAGTGCTTATATCTCTCTGAATAGGGTGACGTCCAAGATGTTTGTCTGCGGCGACCGTCAAACTCGATGAAAATGGATGTCTGTCTTTCTGCGGCGGCTGATGAAAATGGATGACGAATGAATAAAAGATAAATAGGGTGTACAAATATTTGACAGTGTTTTAAAGGTTGAAGATGAAAATTGCAAGCTATAGTGAAAAAAGAGAAGATTAGAGTGAGGCTCCGTCTGACATCTTGTTTCTCTTGTTTCTACAATAAGGGCTATTGAGAATGATTATTAGCTTAAGGAAAAAAATATACGAAAAATAATTCTTACGAAACAATAAGAAAAATGTAATATTGTGTAAAAAAAATTATCTTGCAATTGGTTTTTGATGTTCTCAAATTTTTTATATTAGATCTCAATCATTCAATTAATCCATAGGTTAGTTTTAGGGGTTTCACCGGTGAGATGCTTTGTTTGGATTGATGGAATCGGATGGAGCGGAGCGGAATGAAATGGAATAAAATGATATTCCCTTGTTTGGATAATTTAAAAACGGATGGAGCTGAGCGGAAAGGAGTGGTATGGATTCCATTCCATTCCATCACTTACCACCATATTCCTTCCCCTCCGATTTGGGCGGAATGAATAATTTGTCTTATTCCGTTCTAAAATTTCCAAACAATGGAATGGTACATTCGTTCCGCTCCGTTCCACTCCGCTCCATCCCACTCCGCTCCATTCCATTCCGCTCCGTTCATTTCGTGATATCCAAACATACCCTTAATTGAGCCCTCACCTATACTTAACCCTATTTATAAATAAAAACACTTTTTTTTTTATAAATTATAATTAAAAAAAATATCAACTTTATTTTATTTTTAAAAATTAATTTTTTTCACATTAAAATTTAATATAAATTGAATTTAATTTGGCTTCTTTTTCATCTTTGGCATAAACATCAAATCAAAATTATTCTTACATTTTTTCATAAAATATATTTTAAAAAGACATAAATTTTTAAACTTTTTTTAATGAATGTGAAATATTAGATTTTTGCTTATAAATTGGCATGGAGTAGTATATGTTATGTTATTGTTCCGGACTGACTCAGTAGCTAGACATGACCCAATTCACTTATGCATCTAGAACGGCTCAATAGTCTTGGCCCAACCAGCTGAGGGCAGAGGAAAGTTCATTTCTTCCTACCCCTCTTTCGAGGACGCATCTTCATCTGGCCCGAGGATAGCAGACCATCACTGTCCTCAGCCAGGCCTCCATCCGCACCAACGCCAAGACATCCATTTTGTCCCTCAATCGGGGACAAATGACCACCTGCTCGCTGGACACCTTTGGGACCTAGAAGTATGTCTCTGCCCGTCTAACGACTAGTTACGGGCAGCCATCCAGGATTCCTAATTTTACGCCTAGATTCCTGACAGTCACATATTTTGGGCTGGATCCTTGATTCAGCTCAAATATGGACCAATGGTCAAGCGTTGTGGGCATTATATAAACCCTCTCATTCGAGAGGGTCAGGTAATTTAATTTTAAACCCTAAAAACATTCAAATGTATATGTGCTCCTACTTACTTCAGCATCAGAGTGCCTTGCAGGTACACCCCCTCCTCCTCATCATCAACATTGTGCTCGAAATCGTTGGTCCACCTTCTGGTTATGATCAACCGGTAAGATCAATTATATATAACAGATAGTGCGGGAGGAGTCAGAAAAAATAAGTTGTTAGTAAAAGTAATCAATTTGTTAGAGTGAACTTGACTATCATGAAATAAAAGGAAGAGTTACTTCCTAAATTCTTTTCTTTTATCTATTACTTATAAGTCGCTTTAAAAAAATTTTGCACTACAATATATGACGATTTACAATTCTAATGAATAATTAATGTTATTTTTACTATTATATTCTTAAATATTTATTATTTTCTCTTCTTTCAATTATATAAATTTATCTTCCACATGTCATTAATGAAGGACAATTTTGTAAGAACTTGCATAATTTTCTCATTTCATACAATAATCATTATTTTCTTAATATGTGTGAAAAGTCCAAAACAACTTATAATAAAAAATGGAGGTAGTAATAACAAACAATCTACTTATCTTTATTATCTTGTAGTTGCATCTTATTTTCCTTTGCCACAATTATAACCAATCAATTTGGTCAAACTTATTAGATACATCAACACCATTGCATTGTCTTATTAGATACATCAACACCATTGCATTGTTTGTTCCTGAATGCCCTAAAAAAATAAGCACATCGGTGTTAAAGTAGCTACTCTAGAGACAAAGATGTCAATTTTGGAGGTTTTAGTTAAAAATGTATTTCTTATAGATTATATTGAATTATTTTATAAAAAAAACTTCTTTGTTTTAATTCTTTTAAACTTGGTCAATGGCATTTTAATTGCTCCATGTAAAGTCAAATACATAAATAAATAAATAATATATAAAAGGGAAATATTTGATATAATAATATTTAAAATAATATTTTAATTGATACTACTAATAAAAGCAATAAATACTAAGCAATAATAAAACAATATCTCAACATTCTCTCTCAAGGTGGTGCATATACATCATAACATTCATCTTGTTACATATGTAAGTAATTTGAGGTCTGTGAAGAGATTTTGTAAATAGGTCTATAAGTTGATCATTGGAATTAACAAAAGAGGTTCTGATGGTCTCGATTGTAATTTTCTCTTTAAGAAAGTGACAATCGACTTCTATATGCTTTTATCCTCTCATGAAAAACTGGATTGGAGGAGAGGTGCAAAGTTGTCTGGTTATCACATACAAGTTACATAGGATTTACTTCATAGAAATTAGGGGTGGCAAACGGGCATGCCCGCCCCGTTTAGGCCCGCCTTGCAAAAGCCCGCGAAAAAACGGGGCGGGGCGGGGCAGACATATTTGATTATGCAGGTCTAAAACCTTGCCCCGCCCCGCAAAAAAGTAAGGGCGGGGCGGGGAAAGCCCGCGGGCATTAAACCTTTTAGGCCTAAAATTAGTGAAATTGTATAAAAAAACTAATGCCCGCAAAAAAACGAGGCCAGGCGGGGCGAGCACATTAAAGGGAGTGGGCCTAAAATCTTGCCCCGCCCCGCGTAAAAGTGCGGGCAAAACGGGCTTTCCCCGCGGGTCGGGTCCGTTTTGCCACCCCTAATAGAAATGAAGTTCATGTATCAAATGCTTTAACCATAAGAGTTCACATGTGGCAAGGGTCATGTCTCAATACTCAACTTTTGTACTTGGTCGATCAATAACCGTTTGTTTTTTGCTTTTCCTTGAGATCAATTTTCCACCAATAAAAACACAGTAACTCGATGTAGAACGTCTATCACTTGCATATCCTACACAATCAACATATGAACATCCAATGATATGAGTGTTGCCTCTATCACAAAAAGCAAGCCTTTTTTCAGGTGACCCTTTTACTTAAGAATTCGAATAATTGCATCCCAATGATTGTCACAGGAAGAGTTCAAGAACTGGATTACTACACTAACTGGAAAAGATATATCAGGCCTAGTCAACGTAAGATAATTCAACTTTCCTACAAGTCCTCGATATCTTTCTGGATCAATATATGGCTCCCTCTAATTAGGGAGAAGCTTTACATTAGAATCCATAGAAGTGTCAACCGGTTTGCAATCTGTAAGACATGTTTCTTCTAGAATATCAAGAGTATACTTCTTTTGAGAGATGATAATACCTGAATTTGATTGAGCTACCTCAATTCTAAGAAAGTAACAAAGAGGAACAAAATCCTTAGTATGAAAGTTATAAAGTAAGCATTGTTTTATTGCCTCGAAACCCTTAAAATCATCACCTGTAATTATAATGTCATCAACATAAACAACTAGATAAATACATTTATTCGAGGGACATTTGGTGAAAATAGAGTGATCTTATTCACAACAATGTATCCCAAAATTGTTGCAACACTTTACTAAATCTTTCAAACCATGCCCGAGGTGATTATTTCAAGCCATACAAAGATGGGTGCAATTTACATACACGATAACACTCTGTAGCAACCTGCCCTAAAAATTAAAACTTAGAGAGCCGCCACCTATTCTGAAGGGGGAATAGGAAACCCTACGCAGTATAGAGATCAGGGTAAGATACTATATTCAGGTCGAGGGAAGGTGTTAGGCACCCTCAACCCTTTCCTAAAGGTTAACATTGCAAAGATAAGGGTTATGGCAAAACATAAAGAAAGATGACAGACAGTAAATAGAGTTAAAGGCTAATTATTTGAACATGATTAGAGTTTGGAAGAGGGGGACTCGCCTTGTTGCCAAGTGCCTACGTATCTCCTTATGGAGAATCAGAGTCAACATAGTTCGGGGGACGAGTTGTACGCCCTTAAGATTTGAAATTTGATTTGAAGGTTTGAAGGCTTTGAATAGCCTGTCGTAGATAAAAATCTGTATTTGGAGTTTGAAGTTTGAAAAATGTTTGAAAAATGTTTTGAAGTTGTTTTAGATGTTCTGGGCGTACAACCCTGATTTGGCACAATTAACCGCAATGATCAATAGGTTCGATCACCATAGTCAAAAGATTAGGGGTTTTGCACCATTACCAATTCAAATCGATTGATTCGATTATTACTAATAATGAATTAATGTGTTTTATTATTTTTGTGAATTTTATTTTGTATTGTTACCCCTCATAACCGATTAATACGATTACAAATAATAACAAATTAGATTTAGAATAAGGGAGGATTAATCATCACAATCAATAAGATAATTGCAACCATTTAATCGAATAGAATTTAATTGTATTTTAATTAAATAAACATTTTAATTAAAATTATTATTGACCATAGCGATTAATCGATTTAATCGGCACGAACAACAACTTGGAACTTTTAATATAAATATCATATAATAATTCATTTTAAAAAACAATTATTATTATATTAATAAATATATTTAAAAGCATTTTAATTTAAACAAATAAATAATTAAAATTATTTTTGGTTTGTTGAGATTAGGATTAGGTAAGGTTGGTTTGAGGGTTCATGATATAGACACTAAACCAGGGGCGTTAGATCTGGCAGAGTGGCAATTGAGGGGTCAGATCTGGAGGTGCATGGTATAGGGTCCTTGGTGTAGGGCGCATGGAATCAGAATGGAAAATCCAAGAAAAATAATATGAGTAGGCCAGGGATCGAACCCTGGTCCTTTGGGTACTCAACAGATCCCCTCACCAACGCAGCCAGAAGCGCTTCGTGCTAGTGGGATTACCCCAATTAATTATATACAAAAAACAACAATAAAATTATAATGAAAGCGCGCGGATTTTTAAACCAGCGAACCATGGGGCGACAACTCATCATCGTCCCCAACCACACCTGAAAAAGCCTGCAAATTCTGCTACGATTTAGCTACGAATTTGCTACGAATTCGTTTCGTAGCCTGCATACCAAAAAATAGCGAACAGGGCATATGTGCCTATAAATCTTTCGCACAACCCCAGATATGCTCGTCCCAATCATACGAACATGAATATGCCTTCAATTTGTTCTAATTTCACTTATAACAAAAACCCCCAATTAAAACCCTAAAAACTCAGAAACGGACGTTAATGGCCAAACGAGTTCCAACCACCCAAACTTCAATATAATGATCCAGAAACGTTTATAATAACCACATGAATCATAATACACAATCAATTTAGCATGAAGATGCACAAATTGTACTAATCGATCCAATGTTCAGAACAACATACCTTTGTCAATTGGAGGTTATTCTGGGGTTGCTGAGGCCGCGTGATGATCCAAATAGAATCAGAGTATCTTGAGGAAGCTTATGCAACCTTTGAATCTTCTTGAATCCTCCTAATTTGCAAAAATCGAATGTGAGTTTCTTGAGAATTTTTTTGGTTCTTGTCCTTATGCCGCTGTCCAGAATCCTCCCCTTATTCGTGTGCCCAATGTCTTCTACTTATAGAGGACTCATTTAGGTTAAAAAACAATCTCCAAAAGCCCTTTGAATCCAATCTTGATATTTTGAGAAAATTGGTTTTTAATCTTTTATCCAAACCTTCTATTTTGGTCCAATTTTGTATTAACCTTTCCCAATCAACTTGTCACGAAAATATATTATATTTTTGGCATAAATGCTGATTGAATGTGATCAATATGCACCTTTTAACAAAATATTTGATTTTCCTTTAATTAACTTATTTTAAATCAATAAAAAATGAAATAAAATTATATATTAATTAAATAGAAAGTAACATTTGTGGCATGGGGTTTGGGTAACTTGTGAATCGAGTTTGAGTTGTAAAACATGGGCCCATTTGTAAAATTTCTCAATTTGAAACTTCTTTTTTCACATTTGGTCCTCAAAAATCACCCGACTTTGATCGATCGCATCTCACTCAATTTTTAAGCTATGAGGGAGTTCTAATACTTTTTGGAAACCTCAAGAGGTCCTCTATAAGCCACTTTGGAATATATTTTTCATTTGGGGCTTTTATCTTGATCATATCCTCTTTGACAAAAAACTGCTTTTGGAGGATTCCTGAAAAGGACCTGTAATCTTTTGCACTGTATCTCTCAAATGAATCATTTCTAGCCCTGGCTTGTGAGAGACAAAGTTGTAGAGGATCCAATTTCCTTCAAAATAGGCTTTGAGTGAGGAATTTTTGATGTTCCATGTGAAAATTATGCCCAGTCAAAGTTGGGTTGACTTTCTCCTAAGAAACCCTAATTTGAACCTTTGTATATTTGTTCATCTCTGAGTTTCTATTAATGGAATCATGATCAATCTTTGATCAAATGATGGTTATGCACCTCTACACTTGATGTTTGACCAATGATCACAGTTTGAATCATGCTTTGATTGCAGTTGACCTTCGGGTTTGAATCAGTTGACTGTAGATCTTGGGGATTGTTTGAGCAAAGCTTTGTCATTGAATCTTGAACCTTGAATCATTGTGAATAGAACATGGAGGGCAAATTTTGGGGTATGACACACTCCCCCAAGCAACAAAGCCAGAAGGTTGCTCCATGTAAATCTCCTCTTCCAAGTCACCATAAAAGAATGAATTCTTGATATCCAATTTAAATAGAGGCCATTGTTTCATTGAAGCCATGGCTAGAAAGAGGCAAACTGATGCCATCTTCATAATGGGAGAGAAAGTATCACTATAATCTTGACTGTGGACTTAAGTGTATACCTTTTCCACTGAGTTATCTTTCAATCAATCTACCTATCCATCATGACCCGCATTAACATTAAATATCCACCTACAACCAACAACATATTTTCACTGAGGGGAAGTAACAAGCCCCCCAAGTATGATTAGATTCTAAAGCTGGCATTTCATTAAGTATTGTCTATCTCCATTCTAAATGAGATAATGTTGGTTGAATAATTTTAGGACTAGAAACAGATGCAAGTGCAATAAAAAAGCACAATAGGTAGGAGATAACCGATTATAGGACACACAATTATAAATAGGATAAAGGTTATGGGTTAAACAATTTCCTTTATGGATGGCAATGGGAAATTCAAGAAACGGAGCTAGATCAGGGGTGAAGGCGCTTGGAATAGAAGCTGAATCACGTGGTCCCAACCTTCTCTCATATGTAATGTCATACCGGTTCAATGATGGTGGAGAATCATCTATCACACCGGGTGGAATAAATGATAAAGGGTTGGACTTAGTGACTCAAAATAAGGAATAGACAAAACTTGATCTAAATTAGTTTCGGGAACATTTGAGTCGGGAAATTATGGTACATCTTCAAAGAATGTAACATTTGTAGACGCGTAGAAACTATGTGTAGGAGGAGAGTAACACTGATATCCCTTTTAGAGGTACATTGACATTTATCAAAAGGATACGAGAAGTGTCAACAAATTGTCTATGTTTTCTTTCAGAAACACCATTTTGTTGAGACGTATAAGGGCAACTTAATTGATGTACGATGCCTTTGGAGTGCATGAAAGAGTTGAAATGATTAGAGAAATATTTTTTTTGCATTGTCTCTACGTAAAATGCGAATTGTTTTGCCAAAATGTGTCGAGAGTTTAGAGCAAAAGTTCTTAAGAATATTAAACAACTTAGAAAGATCTTTCATTACAAACACCCAAGTACATATTGAGAAATCATCAATAAAAGAAACACAATATATATATATATATATATATATATATATATATATATATATATATATATATATATATATATATATATATATATATATATATATACACACCCTAGGATAAAAGGAATCCAACTAGGACCCCACGCATCAGAATGAATGACGCCAAAAAGAAACATGTTTTCCTAACTGCCAAAACTCATATTTTAATGACTTTAAATGAGAACACAAGACACCATTTTCTTTAATTTTGATAAACTCGGGTGACCTAAGCGTCGATAAAAAAGATCAAGAGATTCAGTAGTGGCACATATAACGAAAATGTTGAAGATAGTAAAGACCCCTAGATTCACTTTTGACTCCAATCGTTTGTCTCATACTCCGTTCCTGTATTAAAAAGAAATTAAAAGTAAATGTTATGACACAGTTTAAATGTTGTAATATTTTTTAACTTAAAAATTATTTTTAATTAAATGTTTTGCATTAATAAACATAATATTATAATTTGAAAAAAATATGAAATAATTTTTATATTCTTAAATGTCTTATTTCAAATTATAACATTATTTTTAATTTTTAAGTAAATGAGAAAGCAAATTTGACTTGCATGACGCCACATTGTCAATGACACGTCATGCCAACTATGCAAAACTAATGGGAGACCAAATAAATCCCATAATTTGTCAAATACAAGGACCAAAAAGATGAGTTTTAAATTAAAGAGACTAAAATATTTAAAAAAAAATGAAAATAGGCAACCAAAATGCATTTAAGCATTTTCTAAATTAGACTTAAAGTCAGGATACCATCAAGTAAAGGTGAAGAGCGATAGATTGCATTTCATACTCATTAAGGTCATTACGAGAAACCTTGTAACGCCTTTTGGGCTGATGAATTTTCCTTCGACCTTTCAATCTTTAAGGTGTGATATCTTTAAAAGTCACCTAAGAAAATAAGTGCCGGTATTTATTGACGATATCCTTGTCTATAGCCGAAGTTGGGAAAATCACATTACTCACTTAACTATTGTATTGAGTATTTTGCATCAGCAAGGGTTGGTGACAAAATAGAAAGAAAAGCTATTTTGCTAAAATTAATGTGAATTGGGCATATCATTTCTAAGGAAGGAGTGACAACGGACCCGACTAAGGTAAAATGTATCCTACAATGGCCTTCACTTAAGAATGTCAATGGAGTGAGAGGTTTCTTTGGACTTACAGGGTACTATCATAGGTTTATTTCATAACAGATTAGTCGTGTATCGGGGTGTTATGGTTGTCTTGGGTGAATACTAGTACAACAACCTATGTTATGTATCCATTAATTTCACTATGGTAGAATTGGTTTATGAACAATAAACCCCAAATCTCACTAAATTTCATTGTGGAGAAACCAAGGTAAAGGGAATACAAAATAAGCTATTGGATTATGATGAATCTCATCGCCATTGAAGTATCGCCTTGACAGAGCTTGCACACGTATGAAGAATCAAGCAAATAATCATAGAAAAGATGTGAATTTCTCTGTAGGGGAATGAAAGTTCCTCAAATTGAGTTCACATGTGCAAAGTTTGGTTGAAGAATGAATCAATTGGAAGCTTACTCCTCGTTACTACGAACCATTCTAGACTGTGGAAAGGGTATGACCGATATCATACCGCCTTCAGTTCCTTGTTACATTTATAATCCACCTCGTAACTCATGTCTCATCACTAAAAAAAGCTACCGGAGATTATCAAATAAAAGCTAATTTGCCTCAACGTTTGAATTGTGATATTGTTAAACCTTAAGAACATGCCACAATGTTGATTGGTCACATCATTAAGAAAGACAAAAATGATATTAAACAATGACTTATTCACTAGAAGAATAGAGCTATTGGAAAAGCAACATGAAAAAAGGAGTTTGCAACCCAGAAATAATATCCTACCCTCAACCTTAAGGACAAGTCTATATCTCAAAGGGAGATAAAAATATAATTAGTGAAAAAAAATATAAAAAATGATAACATGGCTAGTAGTCCAAAATATAAAAAGATATCATATGGGCCAAAGTGCCAATCCTAAAGCGTTCTAACAAAAAAAAAAAGAAGATCCGATTCGAAACGGTTACGGAGCTCCGTTACTATATACAAAACACCAAATTAGGGTTTTGCCTCTCGCAATTTTCACTCTTCAGCTTCAACCCTAAGAAGAGGAACTTCATCTCTGAGGAACCCATTCTGCAGAATCATCCAACATGGTTAGCTACCTTTACATCTTCAAGCTAAATCCAATCCTTTTCTTACT
The DNA here is from genome assembly GCF_029867415.1 of Vicia villosa. Taxonomy (NCBI): domain Eukaryota; kingdom Viridiplantae; phylum Streptophyta; class Magnoliopsida; order Fabales; family Fabaceae; genus Vicia; species Vicia villosa. Next base: position 8,160,417 of record NC_081184.1, on the reverse strand, counting down.
TCGTTTTTCTTCAATTTAGTTAGCTTCATGATTTTGTGCATGATTTATTCTTCTAGGATTTGTTTGTATGTCTTCTTGATTTTGATTACGGTATGAATGGTTAAAAAAATGGTTGTGATGATTGGTTTGATGAAAATTGGTTTTTGAATTTGTGATGTTATGATGTATGAATCTGAATATAGATGTTGGTGGATCGTATTTTCACAGTTTTATGTTTTCAACTGTGGATGGATGGATTCTGAAATGAATTCAATTGTCGATGTTTTTGAATGTCTAGCTTATTCTACTAGCTGTGTTCTTCTGCAAGGATCAAATTATGTCTTAAAATTTGGTCAATTTTTAAAATTTTTCTTTTTTATGATGCAATGTGCTGTGTTTTTAGAAATCCTGATACCTAAGATACTATGAGCTTTTTGAACTTGAAAAATTGAAAAAGTTTAACTTTTCTAAAGCTTTGTTGTTTATTGGGAAATAGTTGCATGCCATGGATTTGGTTCCAGACCCTCTTGAATATATCATCCATTCAGTTACGATTTGCTTCTGTTGTGCCAATTAGAATTAATGTATGTGGTGTAGTGTAGGGATGAGACTCTTTCACTTAGTTGTTCTCTGCTTCTTGTTACCCAATTTTGGGATTGTGGTTGATGAGAATTAGGTCCATCGTAAATTTAGTCTTAGTTGTGTCAGCTTGTTTGGTTTCAATCTCATTCATGCATTGTTATCCTCATATTTGTTTTTAATGTTCTATATTGATTTCTCTCGGCATTTTGCGAATATCTTTTAGTTTTTACAATTGTGTTGCAATGTTTCGTTGGCTTTGTCTAATTGTTAGGATTTTAGAACATTCCCATATTCCAATTTGTAACTTTTTTCATATATTTCAGGCTAGGGGATTGAAGAAACATTTGAAGAGACTCAATGCTCCAAAACATTGGATGCTTGACAAACTTGGTGGAGCCTTTGTATGTTTTATTATTCATGTTTCACTAGTCAGTTATATTATTTCATGTGATTTTTATTTGCATATTCCGCTTGAATTTGTGCTCAATTAGCTTTGATGTGCAGGCACCAAAGCCGTCATCTGGACCCCACAAGTCAAGGGAGTGCCTGCCTTTGATTCTCATCCTGCGAAACAGACTAAAATATGCTCTAACATACAGAGAAGTTATTGCCATTTTGATGCAGCGCCATGTTCTTGTTGATGGCAAGGTTAGGACAGACAAGACATATCCCGCTGGTTTCATGGGTATGTGAATTTTCAAACTTGATTCCTGCAGCATTCTTTAAGTTCTAAATCATAATTGTTTTAGCATTTGGACAATATTGCCAGTTTTCCAGTATTATTTCTTGCAACAGTTGTGTTAGAGTATCATATAATAATACTATTCAGTAAAACAGCTTTTGATTTTGCATTTTCCTTGCTGATTAAGTTTTTCTGATCTCTTTCTGTGACCAGACGTTGTTTCTATTCCCAAAACAAATGAAAGTTTCCGTCTTCTGTATGACACCAAGGGTCGTTTCCGTCTCCACTCTGTGAGGGACGAAGAAGCCAAGGTTTGTGTTGTCCTACATATTCTCTTTAATTTCAACTCTTATAATGAAATGGCCCCATCTATTTTTGCAGTAAAATTAGTGTTTTGTCTACTATATATCTCAACCACGTTTACCAATGCATATAATCACTCACTCACTGCATAAGATTGTTTATGACTGAATGGACTGAATATTGACTTATTATATCTGCAAAATAAAACTTGTTTGGGTATATAAATATAGCACCAACACTTTGGTTGTAGGTGTTTAAAAATCGACACACATTGGTATTTGAGATCTCATTGACTCATGTGGTTAAATACAGTCACTTTTATTTTCTCAAATGATTACCTTGATGTGTGTGTCTGTGCTTCATAGCGTATAAGTGGTCGAGGGGTGGATTTTAGGGTCAACTTGTCACTCTGGAATTCTTATATTATTTCTTTTTGCAGTTTAAGCTCTGCAAGGTTCGATCCGTTCAATTCGGACAGAAGGGTATTCCCTATCTTAACACCTATGATGGTCGCACCATCCGCTATCCAGATCCACTAATTAAGGCCAATGACACCATCAAACTTGACCTTGAAAACAACAAGATCACTGATTTCATCAAGTTTGATGTGGGGAATGTTGTCATGGTCACCGGAGGAAGAAACAGAGGCCGTGTTGGTGTCATCAAGAACAGGGAAAAGCACAAAGGAACTTTTGAGACAATCCACGTCCAGGATGCAAGTGGTCATGAGTTTGCCACTCGGTTGGGCAATGTCTTCACTATTGGCAAAGGAACAAAGCCTTGGGTGTCTCTTCCCAAAGGCAAAGGTATCAAGTTGACAGTTATCGAAGAGGCTAGAAAGAGGCAGGCCGCTCAAAACGCAACAGCTGCATAGATTTTTGATTAAGTTATATTGCTAGCAAATCTTAGTTATATTTAGATGAGCGCGGTTTTTTGTTGAAGTGACTGAGCAGAGTTTTGGTTTTCATTGCAGTAGTGCATTTCTATACTGTCTTCATGTTATTTCAGTTTAATTTAATTACCTTATGAATATTGGTTACATGTTCTTTGATTTTTTACTGTTTGTTATTATGATGTTAACATGGTTTATCATTGCCACAAACTATGTCAATTGACAGCTGGCTCCACCCTGAGTTAAAAGGACATCACCATATTACAGTTGAGGTCACCAAATTTGATTCCAAACACATAAACGTTGGCAAAAAAAAATGTTTTTAACATATGATGATCCATAGTCTGTTCAGAATTGATCTTTTGATCCAATATTAATTTCTGTTTGTACTACAAAACTCGTTATTAACTTGATTGTGAACAGAGAAATGGAAAATACTAACAGTGACAATAAAGATAAGCCCAACATATCGATTGACCAAGAGCTGTTATCTTTTAGAGTGGATATCATTAAATTGAGAATATTTGGTTTAAGGAATAAGTTGAAGAAGTAAAATCCAAATCAAACTGCCCTACTGACTAACAATGCATGTGATAGTCGTGTCACCAAATTTCAAGATAGAGTTTGATTTTATCATAAACATCTTACACCTAAAAAGTCTATAGCCAAATTCAAGATAGATGAACATGTTTTAAGGGAATAATCAAGCCTTATCTTAGTATTATATTATCATAGTACCTGAATTCAATTATATGATAATTATTGTCATAATATACTATTATATTCTTCATACCATTTTAATTATTAAAAATCATTTTCACAAATTTAAAGAGTTTTAAAAACTTACAAATTAAAGTTAAAATTATTTTTTTGACATAAAAAAACAGTTGATTTCATCACTTTGAAATGCTATATTCTGTCAAGTGTTATGTTAAAAGACCACTAAAGTTTTAGGCAAATTAATATTAACAATAACAATATGCTATTTAACAACTGAACTGATAGAAATTATGAAATAACATTTTCATTCATTCCCAATAGAAACTAGTAGCCAAATCATTTTCATTTCTAACAAAATAATAATTGCAAGCTAACTACAATAGTTCCAACTTCCAAATAAACACAAAGTACTTTCTAGCAACTAAAACAAGAAACACTCCTAAACCTAAAAATAACAACCTAGCAGAAACATTTATTCACCTAATCCAACAATATAAAAAACAACTAGTAGCTTCTTCATAATAAACCAAATGATTCAGATTCTAAATCTTCAAAGAAGAGCTTGATCAAAGTGCCACACACCATGACCCTTTCCAACCAATCTCAACTGGGTCACATACTCTGATATCTTCTTGATTGATTGAACTTGTTCATCCAAAAACTCGCTCTCAATGAAATCAGCCAATTGAGGATCATTGTTGCTATCAGCCACCTATATTCATCAACCATATAACCTATTAGTAATTCGTAACAAAAATACATTCATTCAACCATAAAAGAAAAATAGAGATAGAAACATTACAGCATGAAGATCCAAAAGCTTCTCATTCACTAACTTCTCCAAAGACAGTGCCAATTCCATAGCTACATCAAACCAAAAACAAGAACATAAATCAGCATATATAATCTACGAAGCACGGACACAGAAACACAACACCAACACATTGAACACAGACACATCTTTTTTCAGAGAACTTACCATACAATGCATCACCCTTTTCATGATCAAATTCAGAGGGAGGACTCACAATAGGATGCAACACAACTCTTCCACCACGAAGATTCTAAACAAATCAAACTTAACATTATCATCATCATACCAAAAAAATTACTCAACAATTAACAACTACTTTCCAAATAAACAGTTCTAAAAACTCAAAAACACAAACCTGATATTTCATCAGCTTCTCAGCATGCTCTCTTTCCTCTTCACTAGATTCCTTAAAGAACCTAAAAAAAAGCACAAAAATTCAAAACCCCATTTTCAGTAACACATAAAAAATCAAAATTTTCAAAACCCCATTTTCAGAAACACATAAAAAATCAAAATTTTCAAAACCCCATTTTCAGAAACACATAAAAAATCAAAATTTTCAAAACCCCATTATCAGAAACACATAAAAAATCAAAATTTTCAAAACCCCATTTTCAAAACACATAAAAAATCAAAATTTTCAAAACCCCATTTTCATAAACACATAAAAAAACAATCTTTCTATGATCACGATCCTTACTTAGCAAGTCCCTTCAAAGCAATGTTATCTCTGTCAAAATACGCAAACAGAGAGTGGTACACATACGAAACATTGTATTCAACACTGCATCAACAAAAAAATCGATGTTAAATACAAACATAACCATCAATATATCAATATAGATCTAATTCTAAAGATGATAACTTTCTAGAACAAAAGAACGTTACTTAATCTGTTCATTGATGGCAGCTTCAGATTCGTTCTTGAAATTCTGGCGGGCCAGAGAAACGTTGGGAGCAATGGGGGTAGCAAGGTAGTCTTTCTTGACTTCTTCAAAGGGTTGAAAGAGGACACCAGTGAGTGTTGTTGATGAGTTTGATGCAGTAGCATAAACCTTGTTGGTTTTTGAAGAAGATGAAAGAACAAAGCTAAGGGAAGAAGAAGAAGAAGAAGAAGAGAGATTCTTCTTCTGAGCGTGAAGAGGTGAAGGAGAGAGGGTTGAGATTGAGAGTTTGGAAGAGAGAGCCATTGGAGAAGATTGAAGAAATGGGTTTGCGGTTATGAGTGGTTCTGAGGTTGTGACTGTGTTGTGTGAGAAGAGGGAAAGGGTAGAGGTGGTATAAGTAGTGAAAGGGAGGGGTATTTTGGGGAAGGGGGAAATAATTGGGGCCGTTGGATTGAGTGTGACGTGGAGGGTGGAGATTGAAGGGCGTGTGGCGGACTCGTGGTGAAGATAGAAAGTGGAAAAGTTTGATCCACGTATCGATCGTGAAGGAAATCGTGATGATTCGGTCCAATTGTTTAACCCCACTCGCTCTACCACTTTCTTCTACACACGCGCTTTTCAACGACTATAAAAAATTATGTGGAGATGGAATCAATTAAAGATATTAAAATTTGAATTATACTGAATGCATAGAGAAGGTTCAGTTATTTATATAAAAAAAGAGAAGTTATTATTAATACAGGATTGTAAGAGAATAAAAAACGTAAATGGTTGTAGTGGGCAATTTAAAAAAAAGTATTTAATGTTAAATGAATTAAAAATAATCATTTGTAATATATTATGTGTAATGTTTTAAAATTTTAATATAATAAAATAGTGTCCAATAGGAAATTATTATTATGCTTTGTTATTTTATTAATTTTAAAATAATTTTATGATTAAGTATAATACAGGATAAGGTGTTAGAGTAAAATATAGTGTGTATATATATTTTTTTCTCGTGATTAATTTATAGTATTTGTTTAAAATTATAAAATAGTAGCTACCACGAATGACAATTACCCGTTAGATACCTATGGGTCCCTTTAACTAGTAAGAAGCTCACTATCAACCATTATTTATCATTTATTGATAAAATTGTGGGAAGGATTTGACATTCAACTTCTAGGCGACTGAGCTATGCTAGAAGAATTCAGCTAGTTAAAAGTAACTCATTTGCCATAGTACATTATTGAATGCAGTGTTTTCCAATCCCAAAGTTGTTATCAAGAAGATTGATGCAGTGTGCAGATTCTTTATTTGGACAAGCAGTCATGAAGTGAGCAGAAAGAGTCCAATGGCTTGGAAGATTGTTTGTAGCCCAACCAGACAAGGAGGTTTCAACATTTTTAATCTGTCAAATTGGAACCAAGTGACCATGATGAAGTGCTTATGGAATATGTGTAAGAAGTATGATAATCTTTGGGTCAAGTGGGTTCATATGTACTATCTGAAAGGCATAAATGTGATGAATGTTGTAGCTAGGAATAGTTGCTCTTGGGTGATCAAGAATATTCTGAATCAAAGAGAGCAGGTCAGACAGTTCCAACAAACCTGAGATACACTACTAAACAAAAATAAGTAGTCTATGAAGGATGTGTATGCTGCTATGATTGATGACAATAATCAGGTGCCTTGGAAGTTTTTGTTCAAAGATAACAGTGCTAGGCCTAGATCAGTGCTTAACCTCTAGCTTGTGTTTCATAGGAAGCTAGCTACTAAGGATAAACTTAGGCGTTTTGGGACGATTCATGAGAGTGTTTGCAGTTTGTGCTAGACAGAAGATGGGTTTATCAGCCACTTATTTTTTGATTGCAGGGTATCTAAAACCATATGGAAGGATGTTCTCAGCTGGGTGGAGGTGGCTCATGAACCAAAAGCTTGACTTGAGGAAAATAAATGGATTATGGAATACACAAAAAGGAAAGGTTGGAAAGCTAGGATTATGAAGTTAGTTGTTACAAAAGCACTATATGGTATTTGGCTATATAGAAATGATGTGACCTTTGAAAAGAATGTGCATACAAATATTTCTGATAGAATTATAGAGAATATAGTGTACAGAGGTTGAAATTCAAAAAATCTTAGAGAGCAAATAGCTAAGTTGATGTTATAGGAGGTTGATTGTTTTTTCTTTTTGTCTTTGTTGAGGGTTGGATCTGCGCGATGCCTTGTACCTAAGTGTTTTTTGAATTAATATATACTTCTTTGATTAAAAAAAATTATAAAACGGTCATTAAATTACAATCATTTAAAATTATTAAATGATCATTAAATTACAATCGATTAAGATTATAAAAGGATAAATTAACGATCTATATATATTTTTATTTAGACAAAATCTTTAATGTAAAAATCGTTGGACTTGATAAAATATTCTCAAGACCTTAAAGATCAAGACATTGAAGGAATTAGAAGTCATACTCCATCAAAGGGGTGGTAAAACGGGTTGGCTATGCCGAACATGTCTGTTATGTCTACACCTTTTTGCGAGGCAAATCAAGATTTAAGGCTGCACTTTCTAATATATCTACCCTTTTTTTTTGCGAGTCTTGACATTAATATAAAATTTTTACATTTTTAAGCTAAAAAGGTGCAATGCTCGCTTCGTCCCGCCTTTATTTTTTTACGGGCTTTTGCGGGATAGACCTAAACAGGAAGAACATGTCTGTTTTCAACCCATACTCCACCAAAATGCTAAAAAATAAAACAAAACCATGGGAGTCATAACTCCCATAATGCTCGATCCAACACAATGATACACAATCTAAAAGACTTGTTGAAATCAACCCGCCCCCCTCAATGTTCTCATTCCACATGAAGAAACGGAGAAGAAGGATCCATCAATTGTGCCGCCTCACAGCCTAGACACCGCAAGAAAATGCAAGACAACATAGTTTGTGTAATTGAAGCTCAAGATCTTAATGATATGATAAAGTGTGTTGAAAACCTCATAAGGCCTTAGAGTCACAAACTACGAGTAAACGATCCTTATGGAAGCACGACCATCATTGAGTCATAAAGCGAAGCCTCGTCCTTAGGCGCACCAGGATGAAAAGGGTGAAAGAAGACATCACTCTAGTTTATTGGGTAATCACGAGGAGCATCCACATTGGGTCAAGAGAAACACAAGTGAAAGAGACATCACATATTCACCCAAAACTTTAAGGTGATATGTGTATGGTTCCTCTTGTTTATAAACTTCTCAAACTTCACTTTTCTAAGTAATTCGAGGCTTCCAACTCACACTTGTACACAACAATCTCCCCTTCAAGTATGAGTCCATCCACTATGCTATCCATCAAGCATACGCTCTTTTATCCACATACACTTGTGCCACCGTTGAGATACTTAAACAGGACACGCCGCCTGACCATAACTATGCCTGGAAATATTTTGATACAAGGAATCAGTCTCTTACTCAAACCATCGACTCATATACCACTGTTGGGTTATCATGAGGAGAATCCATATTGGGTCAAGAGCAACACACAAGTGAGAGAGGCGCCACATATTTATCCAAAACCTTAAGGCAATAGGTGTGGATCCTCTCACTTATTAAGAGCTTAACCTCCACTCACACTTGTGCACAACATTCTCCCCCTCAAGTGTGAGTCTGTCCATATGCCCCTTTTAAGAGAAAGTTATTTCCTCCATATACACTTATACCGATGTTAGGGTACTTCAACAAGACACATTGCTTGCCTATAGTCATGTCACTGAGACTTTCAATACAAGGGGTCGGTCCTTTACTCGAACCCTCGACTTTGATATCACTGTTGGTTCATCATGAAGAGCAACCACATTGAGTCAAAAGCAACACACAAGTGAAAAAAACATCACATATTCACCCAAAATCTTAAGGTGATAGGTGCATGGATCCTATCACTTATAAAGTGCTCAACCTCCATTTTTCTAAGAATGTGGAACTTCCAACTCACAATTGTACATAATAATCTCCCTCGCAAGTGTGAGTCAATCAATTATGATCTCTCTCAAGTAAAAGCTCTTTCATCTGCATACGCTTGTACGGTCGTTGAGATACTTCAACGGAACACACCTCCTGACCACAACTATGTCAAGAAGACTTTCAATACAAGGAGCCAATCCCTTACTCGAACCATCGGTTCTAATACCACTGTTGAGTCATCATGAGGAGCATTTACATTGGGTCACGAGCAACACACACATAGACACCACATATTCACCCAAGATCTTAAGGCAATGAGTGTATGAGTCCTCTCACTCATTAAGTGTCCAACCTCCACTTTGCAAGTAATGTGAGACTTCCAACTCACACTTATGCACAACACTTATCACAAATGAGATAAATAAAGGACAATACCAAGAGTGTTCCTACTTGTAACAATGGAAGAACATGATGGCTAGTTGGATCCATAAGAGTACCTAACCCCTTCAATGTCAAGATGGAGCTCCAAAAGATATCTAACACACTTATGTGTGTTGTCTTTCCATGCCCACTAAAAAAATTTGAGTTATTCTTCCACCTCTTTAGGAGACCTATTCGTCTTCCAATTCTCTAACAGACAATGCATCAAAGCTTAACATGACTTATCAGTTCTTACACCTCAACCTTGTCGTGGCCTAACACAGATTAGTGAAAAATAACACATTCTTACACTGTAGTGCACAAGATAGCGCATTGCAGTGGAAAATCTCCATATTCTGATGCAAAGACAAAGATTCATGACACTAACTTGCCTTCACGACATGGGGCTAGCACATTGCGATGCCTTGTGCTTTTGACTTTATTTTATTTTTTTAAACCCTTTTACAGTCAAAATTATTTGTGTCTTCATGCAAGATGTAGATTATGATGTTAAGTTTAGTTTGCATTCAGACATCACTATATTTGGATCTCCACAGCTCCATATATGTGTGTGTGTGTATATATATATATATATATATATATATATGATTAAAATACAATTTAATGGTCAAAATATTACCTAAACAGATATAACAATTACTAAACAGGGAGTTGCAATTCCTCAGTTCGTTAGATTTCAGGATCTTTTTCATTCTCATATCACTTTTCACTAACTTCATACATATATGCTCTAATCGCCACTCTACAACTTAAATTGCAATATTGAAAATATAAAAAATAATACAATTATTTTCTTAATAAGAAATAAAACAAAATATTAGATCGACCGTTTGTTATTAATACTACCTAATTGACGTTCTCTTTATTATTATACTAATAAACATAAGACCTAATAGACTAAACGGGTCATGCTAACGAGTAACCAGAAACACTATATAAGAATTCTAAATAAAAAAAAATACATTTTACATAAATCAATTATTTTAACTTTCAATGCATAAAATACAAGTATTTAAGAAAAAAATGTATTCTTTTAAAAAATTAATTATTTCAATTTCTATTATATTAAATAGAAGTATTTTTCAAAATAAATATACATTTTTAAACTCTTAACGAAGAGAATGATGAGTAATGAGTGTGTAGTCATCACACTAGATGTATTTATCTTCGAATCTGAGACCTTGAGAGGAGCACACTCTCAGGACCCAAGCGTTTCACCGCTAAGCCACACACTCTCATAAGATGGTATAAGATGGTATAATATAATATGTATTAGTAGTATATTATAATTTTATTTTCATTTTAAAAAAAACAAATCAGAAAAAACAAAAATAAAACAGGAACGTCATGGGATTGAATTGGTGGGGGAGTTGATTAGAGTGAGAAGTAAGCGAGTGGGAGAAATGAAAGAAAAGAAAACGCCAAAATTGGGCAGACAAGCTTTTTTTGTTTGTAGCTTTTTGACAGCTAAACTTTTTTCTGCCACACCCTCTGTATAAATTTCTCACATCATATTACTCCCTCTCATATTATAAGTAAATTTCACATTTTTAAATTCATTCAATAATTAATGTATCTAGTCTATATACAGACTAGATACATTAACTATTGAATGAATTTAAAAAGGTAAAATTTGCTTATAATTGTTAAAAAAAAAATATATAGTCTTTACCGTATATATATTGGCTTTCCATTATACACACTCCATTTTCCATTAGCACCATAAAATTTCAATTCTATTTGGCTCTGAATAAACGAGTTAATGAGAATGTTGGAACTTAAACTATTAATGCAATGCATGCAATGAACTTGGAAGTGCCTAGTGTCTGAAACATACTGTGTGAACACCATATATGCCATGGGGACCACATGACAAGTTGTAAAGAAATAATATTGACAAGGATCGTTTGGTTATGGACAAATTTAAAGATTAGGCTTGTGGAAGCCACACGCAACTTTTTTAAATATGACAATGCTTTTAGATATATTAAAATTAACGGAATTGAATGAAGCGGAGTGGATGAAATGAAACTAAGCGAAACATAATAAAATAAATATTTTATTTTATTGTCGGAGTATTTTATGATGGAATAAAACAATTTTCTCATTCCGTTTAAAATTAAAGATATTAAAAATTACAGAATGAGATGAAATACATTCAATCATATGTCTGTCTTATTTTATCATTTTTTAATTAACCAAAATAATACAATATAAATTTATATCATTTGATTCCGCTTGACTATGTTATGTTTCATAATCCAAACATAGCCTAAAAATGTAATGTGTTTTAAAGTCACCGAAATGATTACTACAATTCATTAAAATATGATGCTGTTTTTTTTTTTTTTTAAGTTTGATAACTGGCTTTTCAAAACACCAATCTTCCTATCCACTTGCGAAGACCTCGTTTAAGTAGAGTAAAATTTTGTATAAATTATTCCAATAAATGATTAGCATCTAGCAAATTTGAACATGAGACCTATCTTGAAAATACTCTAAGAATTCAAGTCTTTATCATATATCATAACTTCTACAAACAATTAAAATTGAAATTTAGTATTTTAATTTTATAATAAATTAAAAATTATATTTAAATATAAACCGTTTGATCTTGATCAACTACTTAGAATATATCGAATGCGTGAAAATGTGAAATAAGTGAGTGGAGTGAATCTATTTTTTTTTTTAAATAGCGGTTTATGGTGGTGGTGATGGATATGAAATAAATAAGAGGCGTTGGATTGCTTGTCCGATGGACGTTGAGATTTAGGGGCGTGTGGCGAACTCGTGGTTTATCTATTGTGAAGATAGAAAGTGGAAATGTCAGATCCATGTACAATCATCATGCATGTAATGGGTGAGATATTCGGTCCAATTATTTTCCCCACTCGCTCTACTATTTTCTCCAATTACACGCGCCCTATCATCATTTTATTATTTTCATTTTATATGAATTGTATTATTCTAATGAGAATATTTCAAAATGATTGATAACGGTAAAATACTAACATTATCGCTTTTATTATTATGATGATATTTTTTTTAATTATAAATTCATAAATTATTGTAGGATGGAGATAATAATTTTTTGATTAAATTTTATACTAAACTGATGTACTACTTATACCCGAATGACTTTAGATATTATCATTAATTATCATCATAATAATTCACATTTTATAGTTAAATTCTAGTTAAATAAAAATTTAGATTATTTTTCATCAAGTAAAAATTTAGGTGAATTGAACTTTAGAGTTTATCAAAATTAGAACAGACTTTAAAACTCAAAAAATGGTTATAAAAATATTTATAGTTCATCCACTAATTTTTTTTTTATATTGACAACAGAATTTAAATCTACAACTTTTTACTATGTAAATCAATTCTTTATCAACCGAGTCAATTAACTTTGACAAAAAATTAAGATTTTATTACTGGTTAACCTTTGTTAAATTAGGAGCATTGCAAAACATCTTAAGGTTTAAAACAACCATTATACAAGATGATACTAGAACGTAAGAGAATAAAAAGTTAATGGTTGTAGGTAATTTTTGTTTTCTATTATTTTTTTCAAATATATTTAATATCAATGAATCACATGTAACATTTTAAGGGATTGCAATCACCTAGAATTATAAAAATAAATAACAATCTATTCATTTTTATTTAGACTAAAAATTTATTATTATTTCAAGAAACACTATTTTTATTTTTTATTTAATAGTTAAAATTTTACTTATTTTTCCCTTTTTAAATTATAAGTTGTTTTATATATTTCACACAAATTAAAGACTATAATTAGTCTTGCATACAAAAAATTATGTACGGCTTATAATATTGTTCTTTATTAATTATATATTAATTATATGAAAAAGAAAAAAATTAAAAAGAATTGAAAGAAAGGTGAGTAATTAGGGGTGTTCGTGGTGCGGTTTGGACAGTTTTGACGCAAAAAATCATCCGAACCGCAAAAAGAAAAAGTGTGCGGTTTGGTTTGGTTTGATTTGGTTTGGTTGGCTTTTAGAAATAAAACCAAACCAAATCAATGCGGTTTGGATTGGTTCGGCTGATTCGATTTTTTTTACAAAAATTTATTAACCCATACATACACTTATTGATGACAACATAACTTTGTATTTAATCATTTATGCATTATCAAATAACATCAAAATTCTTTATATTTGGATAACAACTTTCCATTTAATATACAAAAATAATATTAGATAAAGTGAAATAAAAAACATAAAATAATAGCATAAAATAATATCAAAAATATTATAATGAAATAGAAAAAAGAGGAGACGAAATATTAGAGAAGATGAAAAAGAAAGAACAGAAGAGATGCAATTAGATAAGAAGAGGAACATTAAAAACGTAATTGGAAGAGAGAACAATAGAATAAAAATAACAAGATGAAAAAGAAAGAACTTGAAAGACTAGAAAAGAATATGGGATATGTATTTGGAAAAGAAGATGAGAAGAATGTGCAATACCGCTAGGAGAGATTTGAGAAGACTTAAATTGAAACCTTAAGTGTGAGGAAGAGAAAATCACATAATAAGTTTGAGTTAGATATAAGTTAATTGAAGTTTGGGGGTTGTAACATAATGCGGTTTGATTCGGTTTTGTTTGGTTTGTAAAATACAAACCGCAAACCGAACCGAACCGTGCGGTTTGTTAAAAAATGGTCCAAATACATCTGAATCAAATGCGGTTTTTTACGATTTCGATTTTACGATTTTTTAGTGGACTGGTTTGATTTTGAACACCCCTAAATAATAAATAATATATTTCAAAAAATCATTAAATAAAATGTTGCGCATATTTTTGCACAACTATCAATTTTTTTAAGTATAAATCGACTATTTGAGTCGAGGATAACTAGTAGATGACAAAATTCTCCTTCAAGAAAAATTAATAATGTTATGTGGTTAGAATTAGAGTCGTCTCAAAATTTTAGAGGTCATGTGTAGATTATCTGCTGTTTAGTCATGACAAAACAAATAGATGCTCTATTTATCTACTTTTTAATCATGAAAAATATTTTATGAGGTTCTGTTTAACCATAATTTAACCGTGACAAATTTTATGCCATGTATGGTAGTCCACTTTACACGTTCTCAAATGCTCTGATTAAATTAAAAGAGAACTCTTACTATTTTATCCAAGTGCTCTTGAATCGCATAACATGTTGAGAATAACAAGTGTCACTCGTGTGGAGAAGTCCTACATTGGTTAAAAATATGGCGACTTGAGCATTTATAAGTTGGAGAACCAATACACCTATCACCTTAAGATTTTTGGTGAGTATGTGGTGTGTCTCACACAAATGTGTGTTGATCATAAAAGAAAGTCTCAATGTAATAATGCTCCTCCGTGTTGATCCCGAATAGCCCTAACAATGGTATCATGAGCCTTTGGTTCGAGGAAAGGACCGACACTCTTGTATCGAAATTTCTTACTGGGTAGGAGATAACCCGTTGAAAAGTATCAACGACAGTACAAATGTAAAGAGATTATGTTTGAGGGCATCATTGTGGATAGACTTACACTTAAGAGAGAGTGTTGATAATAACAAGTGTGAGTAGTGGAGAAGTCTCACATTGGTTAAAAATGTCAAGACTTGAACATCTATTACGTATTGCAAGTGGGATAGAAAAAGAAAAAACAAATCATGAAATAATTAAACGCACTAACAATATAATTTTAATATAGAGTATTAAAAACACTTTTTTACACTCTTTTAAATATTTTTATGTGAAACACCAATAAAAAATAAGGGTTAAAAATAGTGTTGAAAAAATAAAGACTTTAAAGCTCTTATTTAATATGACAATAACATGCTCACACCATAAATAACTTGCCCAATAGGACAAAACTAAATTTTGAGGTGCCCTTCTTGAAGGTACATGATGACACAACATAGTTTTACAACTATAAGGTCACTAGGTGAAACTTCCTCAACAGGGGATGATATCTTATTCTTTTAAAAGAGGACAAATGGTTGAATTTAAGTCTTGGGTTGACTAGTGGATAATGAGGGTTACTTTGAATACTCATGTCCAAATGATACCGTTGATAACATCTACCGTCAAGTAATGGAGTGAAGTCTTTATGAATTATTCCTAAAGGGTGGTTCAAGAGATGAATACTTGGATGCTCGTTGATCATCACGTTAGATGATATCTTCTAGATTCATATTTAGACTAGACAATCATTGGATAAAATTTATTCACTTTTTCCAAATGATATATTATTTAGAGTCTGTTTAAAATTTTTCTACAAGTGCAACAAATGTTATACAATAAAATATTCTCGTACATTGTGTTATCATCGAAACAGAATTAAAGAGCATTGTTCTTTAAAACAACTTGAATTAAACATTGTGATCATATAAAAAATTTAATCATTTTTTATCAAGTAACATACTATCTAACTTAGGTATTTGAGTATCTTTTGCATCAACACCCATATATCCAAAGAAGTAGTTGAGCAAGGAAGCAAAGAGAAAATTCAACAAAATTCAACAATACAAAGTAAAACAAAGTCTACATCACCTTCTCGAGTGACCCATCTAGTAAGCTCATACAAGAACATTAACACCTATCGTGGGGCTCGATAGAAGATTATCCACACTTCAAAGAATAATTAACATGAGGTAACCATACACCACATTCCACGAGAATGCTCAGGTGTCAAACACAACCATTAAAACCACAACTCCAATAATGGAAGGCCCAAATGTAAAAATCACAATCTCGAAGAGATGTTGATAAATAGTAGACTCCTCCCCTTTAATGTTCTTGTTTCTTAAGAATGGACAAGGCATAATGATGCGTGAAAGGAGTCTCATCACAACCCAATAACCTTGGTCAAGTTCCAACTAACATGATTAATGTAATGGAACCTCAATTCAAGTAGCTTAAGGAGAAGGTAATGTGGATTAAAGACCACAAGGGGCCTTAAAGTCACACACGGTAGGTTAATGTACCTCATGGCAACAATTCCAACTCGGAGTTAGGGAGAGAGACCTCATCTCTGGGAACACACAGATGAAAGAGAACGAAAGAATACATAACCCAATTCCTCTTTGTAGATGAGATTAATAAAGAATAAATACCAAGATAATTCTAACTTGTAATAATGGAAGAATACAATTGAAAGATCAACTTACAAGAGCATTTAACCTTTTTCATATTATGTATAAAGCTCTAAAAGGAATTTAAATCCCTTAAGTGTGTTGTCTTTCCATGTACATGTTGAAAGAGTATTGTGGTGTACTTTTCGTTTATATCGTATCCACAGGGATTATTGCGATATCATCGCCGTTCTATAGCCTATTTTGTCTTGAGTTAATGTTACTTTGGTTTTGGCTTTGCAAAAGATCATTCAACAATTTTAGTAGCAAAGAGTAAATTAATGAAAATTCTAAGTTAAAGAATATGTATCAAGATTCGATTTCATCGACCTAAATTTGTATGTCTCCTTATAAATATATGTATATGAACTCGTTAACGATCAATATAATTACGTATCGACGTCTATACCGTCCGTGTCCGCAACGATATAGCTAGATTTACCGTATTGTTTAACCGACGATTTCTCCACCGTTTAAACAATACAAATAACGTTTTAAAACCGATACTAAGTAAACATCAAACGCTAAATCCATGTATGCAACTTATAGTTTGATAGATGATAAAGTGAGGTCTAGATACAAACATTGATGTCTCAAACACTTATACCAAAGAAAAGCTTTAATAAACAAACTAAACCATCTATATTGATCATCACTTGTTCATACATAATATATTCACAAGAAATACATACAAAAGGCTAGGAAGATTACATCTTATCTTGATAAAAAAGAGATTTAGCTATCCATGAGAATGGTAGCTTGCTCAAGAAGGAAAGGATGAAGAACAACAAGCATCTACGGCGATTAATCGACGATCAAAGCTTCGATTCTTCAATTCTCAGTTTGCTACAGTAGACTTGGTTCCTTGAGCTCTAAAGATGATCAAGAAGAAGGGAAAATATCTGAATTTCTCTTTATATAGCATTTCTGAAATCTGTCCAGGGCGCGTCGCGCCCTCCAGCGCGCTACGCGCCAATACACTTAAAAGATAAACCGCCCAGACGCGCGACGCACGCAACTCTCTGCCTCAAGCTTCACAAAATATCTTGGCCAGGGCGCGACACGCCCATATCACCGCGCGACGCGCGCATACTTCTGCCCAGCACTCTTCAATCAAGGCCAAAACAAGCTCCAAACTTCCCAAAATTGGCTAAAACCTACAACATCATAACTAAAACACATATTAACATAAAATGAAAGCTTAAAATTATAAACTATAAATAATTATCTAAAACTTCAGAGAATTAAAAGCACACTCGATAAAATCGGTCGAAAGGTGCCACTAATTAAACTAAATATTAACACCATTTGGAACCTAACAGTACACTAAAAAGATCTAAATTCTTATGGCTCCCCATCTCTCTAGGAGACTTATCTAGTTTTAGAAGTAGTTGACCGAGTAGACAATTTCTCTATTCTCTATCAAACGCATAAATAGGAGAAATCTCTCAAATCTTTCATGGATCACTTCAACTACGAGACATCTCAGATCATTAGCTTCAACCTTGTTGCTGCCCTACACACATTGCTAACAAGGCTTAGGCCATGTGCTTTCTATGACTCATTAGCATATTGATTATCTAATATGCTAGACGAGATTAGAAGGAAAGCATGAGGCAATATATCCATAAATGAGTTTAGTATGGAAAAATAAAGAGACTAGAAGAGGCTCCTCAATACGATCAAGACAAAAGCAAGAACGACCATGGTGAAGGGCATCTATGTTAGAACAAGATTTGTTCTGATCAATTATCTTAGTTTTGATGATAACAATAATATGAATTTTGCTTAAGATAATATGGTACTCTAATCCAATGCAATTTCCTTTTCAGGAAATATATAAAGAGTATGCATAATTCAGCGCTCAGAAGCTTTGTCTCAAATGGTTCAGCATGCAACATCAGAACATGGTCTGGCAAGACATCAGAAGATGGTCGAAGCAGAATCAGAACATGGGTCTATGGAAGCATCAGAAGAACATGAGATCAGAAGCACTGAAGTTCTGATGGTATCACGCTCAGAAGCACTTCAAGGTCAGAAGATCAGAAGATGCTATGCACCAAGCTGTTTGACTCTGATGATATTCAAACGTTGTATTCTCAAACATCAGATCAGAAGAAAGTACAAGTGGCAGGCTACGCTGACTGACAAAAGGAACGTTAGAAGCTATTAAAGGCAACGTCAGTAGACACAGCGTGAACAAGGCTCGAGGTAGTTGACAAAAGCGTATAACATTAAATGCGATGCTGTACGGAACACGCAAAGCATTAAATGCATTCAACGGTCATCTTCTCAAACGCCTATATATATGAAGTTCTGATGAGAAGCAAGTTTTAACGATTCTGAAGAAAAACAACTTATATTAACTTGCTGAAACTCTGTTCAAATCAAAACTCAGAATCTTCATCTTCATCAAAGCTCACTACATTGCTGTTGTAATATATTAGTGAGATTAAGCTTAAACGTTAAGAGAAATATCACAGTTTGTGATTAGAGCTTTTAAGAAGCATTGTAATACTCTTAGAAAGATTACATTAAGTTGTAAGGAACTAGAGTGATCAAGTGTTGATCAGAATACTCTAGGAAGTCTTAGCTTGTGTCTAAGCAGTAGTAATTAGAGTGATCACGTGGTGGTCGGGATACTCTAAGAAAGTCTTAGCTTGTGTCTAAGCAGTTGTTCCTGGAGTGATCAGGTTGTGATCAGGATACTCTAGAAGACTTAGTTGCGGACTAAGTGGAAAACCATTGTAATCCGTGCGATTAGTGGATTAAATCCTCAGTTGAGGTAAATCATCTCTGCGGGGGTGGACTGGAGTAGTTTAGTTAACAACGAACCATGATAAAAATAACTGTGCAATTTATTTTTATCTGTCAAGTTTTTAAAGCTACACTTATTCAAACCCCCCCTTTCTAAGTGTTTTTCTATCCTTCAATTGGCATCAGAGCGCCGGTTCTAAGGTGCAAGCACTTAACCGTGTTTAGAAAAGATTCAGGAAGAGAAAAACGCTTCATTAAAAGATGGCTGGTGAATCTCAAGCAAATCCAACTCCATCTACATCTGGCTCTGCTGAGCAACACAATGGAAACAATGGTTATACTAGACCACCAGTATTTGATGGTGAAAACTTTGAATACTGGAAAGATAAACTGGAAAGTTACTTTCTTGGTCTAGATGGTGATCTATGGGATCTTCTGATGGATGGTTACAAACATCCAGTAAATGCCAGAGGCGTAAAGCTGGCAAGGCAAGAAATGAATGATGATCAGAAAAAGCTTTTCAGGAATCATCATAAATGCAGAACTGTTTTGCTGAATGCTATCTCTCATGCTGAGTATGAGAAGATATCTAACAGGGAAACGGCATATGACATATATGAGTCCTTGAAAATGACTCATGAAGGAAATGCTCAAGTCAAGGAGACTAAAGCTCTAGCTTTAATCCAGAAGTATGAAGCCTTCAAGATGGAGGATGATGAAGACATTGAAAAGATGTTTTCAAGATTTCAAACTTTGACTGCTGGATTGAGAGTTCTTGACAAAGGCTACACCAAGGCTGATCATGTAAAGAAGATCATCAGAAGTTTGCCCAGAAGATGGGGCCCAATGGTGACTGCATTCAAGATTGCAAAGAATCTGAATGAAGTCTCTTTGGAAGAGCTTATCAGTGCCTTGAGAAGTCATGAAATAGAGCTGGACGCAAATGAGCCTCAAAAGAAAGGTAAGTCTATTGCATTAAAATCTAATATCAAGAAATGCACTAACGCTTTTCAGGCTAGAGAAGAAGATCCTGAAGAATCAGAATCTGAAGAAGAAGATGAACTGTCCTTGATCTCCAGAAGGCTAAATCAACTCTGGAAAACCAAGCAAAGGAAGTTCAGAGGTGTCAGAAGTTCAAAGAAATTTGAACGTGGAGAATCTTCTGATGACAGAAGATCTGACAAGAAGAAGGCTGTCTGCTATGAGTGCAATGAGCCTGGACATTACAAGAATGAGTGTCCGAAACTTCAGAAAGAAAATCCCAAGAAGAAGTTTCATAAGAAGAAAGGTCTTATGGCAACCTGGGATGAGTCAGAAGATGATTCAGACTCTGAAGATGAGCAGACCAACTGTGCGCTGATGGCGACAGAAGATGACGGATCAGAATCTACATCAGAATCAGATTCTGAAGAGGTATTTTCTGAACTTACTAGAGATGAGTTAGTTTCCAGTCTAACAGAACTTCTGGAACTCAAAGCTCATCTTAGTATCAAATACAAAAAGCTGAAGAAGCAATTTGAATTTGAAACTAAGAAGCTGGAATTGGAAAATTCTGAACTGAAGGAAAAAGTTCTAAATTTATCCAAAAACAGTGGATCTCCTTCTGAAACAGAAAAAGCCATTCCTAGCATGAATCATATTCTGAAAGAATATGACTTGAGCTTCAGAAAATTCCTATCTAGAAGCATAGGCAGAAGTCAACTTGCTTCTATGATATATGCTGTGTCTGGAAATAATAGAGTAGGCATTGGTTATGAGGGTGAAACCCCATACAAACTTGAACCTGTTGATAAGATGAAAATCACATACAAGCCATTGTATGATGAGTTCAAGTATGGCCACTCACATGATATTAGGCACACATCACATGCACAGAAGTTTAACACTGTCACACACACTAAGAGGCATGTGACACAACCTAGGAAATATCATGAAACTCACATTAAGAATTATCATGCTATTTCTCCTATTGCTTACAATGTTAAACCCAAGTTCAATCAGAACTTGAGAAAATCTAACAAAAAAGGACCCAAGAAAATGTGGGTACCTAAGGATAAGATCATTCCTATTGCAGATATCCTTGGCTGCAAAAAGGACAAAGCACAACATGTCATGGTACCTGGACTCTGGATGCTCACGACATATGACAGGAAGAAGGTCTATGTTCCAAGACCTGGTGCTTAAGTCTGGAGGAGAAGTCAAGTTTGGAGGAGATCAGAAGGGCAAGATAATTGGCTCTGGAACTATAAAGTCTGGTAACTCTCCTTCCATTTCAAATGTACTTCTTGTAGAAGGATTATCACATAACCTCTTATCTATCAGTCAATTGAGTGACAATGGTTATGATATAGTCTTTAATCAAAAGTCTTGCAAGGCTGTAAATCAGAAGGATGGCTCAATCCTATTTACTGGCAAGAGGAAGAACAACATTTATAAGACAGATCTGCAAGATCTTATGAGTCAGAAGGTGACTTGTCTTATGTCTGTTTCTGAAGAGCAGTGGGTCTGGCACAGAAGATTAGGTCATGCTAGTTTGAGAACGATTTCTCAGATTAACAAACTGGATCTTGTCAGAGGACTCCCTAATCTGAAATTCAAATCAGATGCTCTTTGTGAAGCATGTCAGAAGGGCAAGTTCTCCAAACCTGCATTCAAGTCCAAGAATGTTGTTTCTACCTCAAGGCCATTAGAACTCTTGCACATTGATCTGTTTGGCCCTGTCAAAACAGCATCTGTCAGAGGGAAGAAATATGGATTAGTCATCGTTGATGATTATAGCCGCTGGACATGGATAAAATTCTTGAAACACAAGGATGAGACTCATTCAGCGTTCTTTGATTTCTGCATTCAGATTCAATCTGAAAAAGAGTGTAAAATCATAAAGGTTAGAAGTGATCATGGTGGTGAATTTGAAAATAGATCCTTTGAAGAATTCTTCAAAGAAAATGGTATTGCCCATGATTTCTCTTGTCCTAGAACTCCACAGCAAAATGGAGTTGTAGAACGAAAGAATAGGACTCTGCAAGAAATGGCCAGAACCATGATCAATGAAACCAATATGGCTAAGCATTTCTAGGCAGAAGCAATAAACACTGCATGCTATATTCAGAATAGAATCTCTATCAGACCTATTCTAAATAAGACTCCTTATGAATTGTGGAAGAATAGAAAGCCCAACATTTCATATTTCCATCCTTTTGGATGTATATGCTTTATTCTGAACACTAAAGATCATCTTGGTAAGTTTGATTCCAAAGCACAAAAATGTTTCCTTCTTGGATATTCTGAACGCTCAAAAGGCTACAGAGTATACAATACTGAAACATTGATTGTAGAAGAATCAATCAATATCAGGTTTGATGATAAGCTTGGTTCTGAAAAACCAAAGCAGTTTGATAATTTTGCAGAGTGTGATATTGATATATCAGAAGTTGCTGAGCCAAGAAACAACGCATCAGAAGCAGAGCTTCTCAGAAGCAAAGAATCTGAAGATCAAGTATCAGCTTCTCTGAAGGATCTAAGCATTTCTGAAGAACCGTCTGTCAGAAGATCATCCAGACTCATCTCTGGTCATTCAGAAGATGTCATTCTTGGAAAGAAGGATGATCCAATCAGAACAAGAGCATTCCTTAAGAACAATGCAGATTGTCAATTAGGTCTTGTATCTTTGATCGAGCCAACTTCTGTTGATCATGCTCTAGAAGATCCAGACTGGATAATTGCTATGCAAGAAGAACTGAATCAGTTTACAAGGAATGATGTTTGGGATCTTGTTCCTAGACCAGATGGATTCAATTTAATCGGTACAAAATGGATCTTCAGAAACAAGCCCAGAATGTGAAGATGAGAAGTTCTTATGTATGGGTATCTTCTGAAATAAAATTTGTTTTAAGAAGTTCTGATTGAGATCAATTAGAAATTTGTGATTCAGTTATTACTAACGTTTCATTGTCTAAGTTGATTCAGAATCTCTTTAAAAGAAAAACAGCTGTAACTGGCTATCCAGATGGTAAACACGTGTTCACTATTCCTGGACAAGCGTGCGTGCAGTTGAGGGGACGTCTACTTAGGTAACTGTGCAAATCACGTCTTTTGTCATTATTATCTCTCCTCACGTCACGTAACATTAAATGCTTTTCATCATTTACTCTCTTTCAGTTTTCTTTTTATATTCTTCAAACGTTTCTTTTCCCTCTTATATTTCTCTCACTTTGCATTCAGTTTCTTTTTTTTTCGTTCTCTCTCTTTGCATTCATATCATAAACCCTAGCAGTTTCCAATATCTGCAACTTCATCATGAATCCATCGTCAAGCTCTGGAAATCAAGATAATGATCGGAAACAAAAGAGAAAGGCAACTGCTGAACCAGAAACCAAACCAAAAAGAGTAAGGATCACTCCCTCTTCAAAGACCTCCACCACCTCTTCCTCCTCATTCATCCTCTCGGAACCACCTTCTTCACCATCTGATATCTCCTCTCCTTCAACCCATCCATCAGATATTTCTTCATCTCTCTCACACCCTTTTCCCACCAGAACACCTAATCCCTATAGTGTTGTTCTTCCCGACTCCAGGTTCACTATCAACCCTCCAACCCCTACCACTCAATCATATCTGGAGCTTTTACACGCTGACGTAAATGGCTGGTTGGAGATTCTGGGTGCTGCTCACCTTAATCATCTGGATGAGTATGCTACAAGGAACCTTTGGAATACCTTTCGTCAGGATTTTCTGGCTAAGGCTACAGACACTCAGAGAAGGATTATGTCTGAAGCTCCTGGTGTTCGTGGTTTTCGGTTGGAAGTTGGTGAAAGCAGCCATCACCATCTCATCAGGAACAGAAGTGTGCTTGAAGGGAAGATACCAGCAGATGAGTTGGAAGAAGAAAATCTCTGCAGAGACATCATGGTGTGGAAACCATGGTTTCCTGTGCTGACTGGAGATTTTCAGTGGCTGTTCAACTGGTTCAGAATGAACCCTTCTGAAAAAGCACCTCACATGGTCTTTCCAGTAGTGGTGTATTCTGCTGAAGTTGCTGGTCCTACTCCTCCAACAAATCTAGCAGCTATTCTTCAAGCATTGGAAGATGGGACTTCTGAGCTGCCTGAACAAGAATATGCTGAGGCTACTTCTGAGTCAGACTCAGATGAGGAAATGGAAGATGCACAAGCTGAAGATCTCCCAGAAGATCACCCTGCTGAGATTGCTGTCCCTTTTGGCAGAAATTCAGGTGCCTCTTCTTCTGATGAAACCTCAGCCCTGATGGAGACCTTGGAAACTCTTCATCAGAATCTAGCTATGCTGGCTTCTCGTTTGGATGCGCAAGAAACAGCCAATGCTGAGTTTCGCTCCTTCATGGCAAGGCAAGCTACAAGCACTGACGGGATTCATGATGTTCTGGCGCGGATTTTGCGTAGGCTAGGATCTTAGGTTTTGGTCTTTGTAGGTGTCTTTCCTTGTTGCATCTGTTTTCCTGCATTCCTCTTCTGTAATCCTTCTTGTTGATTATCAATGAAAACTTTCCTTGTTTTACATTCCAGTGTTTTATTTGTCGTTTTTTACATCTGAATCTTTTAGAATATTCTTTTTGATGTTATGACAAAAAGGGGGAGAAGATAAATGATAAATGATTTGATTAATCTATCAGTTGCTGGGTAAAGCTCCCACACATTTACTAACAAGAACTGCAAGTTCTGTATGGTTTAAGTGTTTTGCAGGTATAAAGAAGTGAAGAGAATCTTCAAAGCAAACACAAGAAGCAAAACCATGGAAACTGAAGCAAGCTGAGTGCTGTCAAGCTTCAGAATCAGAAGCACTGAGAATAGAATTTGATCCAAAATTTGTCTATTTGCTTTGACAAAATTCTATTTGCTCTGATACATTTTATGTTCTGACTCGTTCATGCTGACTTTTGTCGTTTAGTTTTTGTTCTGTAACATTTCAGGATGTAGAGATGCTCTGATGATGCTCTGGTACATTCAACAATGTTCTGATACAAATCTAGCATGAAGTGATGTTGGTAGAAATTCAAAGCTCTGAAGCTATCCGAGGGAAGCAGAAATCAGAAGCTGTGAATGTTCTAAAGATCCAGAAAACTCAAGTTCTGAAGCTGTCCTAGATGGAAGCAGGAATCAGAAGCTGTGAATGTTCTGAAGATCAAAGAAATTCAAGTTCTGAAGCTGTCCTAGATGGAAGCAGGAATCAGAAGCTGTGAATGTTCTGAAGATCAAAGAAATTCAAGTTCTGAAGCTGTCCTAGATGGAAGCAGGAATCAGAAGCTGTGAGTGTTCTAGGGATCCAAAGAAATTCAAGTTCTGAAGCTGTCCAATGGAAGCAGAAGTCAGAAGCTATGAATTCTCTGAAGACAGAAGCTTATGTGATCGTCTCTACCGAAATAATCAGGGAAGTCTTTTATTAAAGTTCTTCGAGTATTTATTTCAGGGGGAGATTATTTATCTCAGGGGGAGATTGTTAATCTCAGGGGGAGACATATTCATATGCTTATGCTATAGCTGTGTAATTTGTCTTTTGCCGTCTGCTCTTTCTGATCGCAAATTCATATCATTTATATATGTTTTTTGTCATCATCAAAAAGGGGGAGATTGTTAGAACAAGATTTGTTCTGATCAATTATCTTAGTTTTGATGATAACAATAATATGAATTTTGCTTAAGATAATATGGTACTCTAATCCAATGCAATTTCCTTTTCAGGAAATATATAAAGAGTATGCATAATTCAGCGCTCAGAAGCTTTGTCTCAAATGGTTCAGCATGCAACATCAGAACATGGTCTGGCAAGACATCAGAAGATGGTCGAAGCAGAATCAGAACATGGGTCTATGGAAGCATCAGAAGAACATGAGATCAGAAGCACTGAAGTTCTGATGGTATCACGCTCAGAAGCACTTCAAGGTCAGAAGATCAGAAGATGCTATGCACCAAGCTGTTTGACTCTGATGATATTCAAACGTTGTATTCTCAAACATCAGATCAGAAGAAAGTACAAGTGGCAGGCTACGCTGACTGACAAAAGGAACGTTAGAAGCTATTAAAGGCAACGTCAGTAGACACAGCGTGAACAAGGCTCGAGGTAGTTGACAAAAGCGTATAACATTAAATGCGATGCTGTACGGAACACGCAAAGCATTAAATGCATTCAACGGTCATCTTCTCAAACGCCTATATATATGAAGTTCTGATGAGAAGCAAGTTTTAACGATTCTGAAGAAAAACAACTTATATTAACTTGCTGAAACTCTGTTCAAATCAAAACTCAGAATCTTCATCTTCATCAAAGCTCACTACATTGCTGTTGTAATATATTAGTGAGATTAAGCTTAAACGTTAAGAGAAATATCACAGTTTGTGATTATAGCTTTTAAGAAGCATTGTAATACTCTTAGAAAGATTACATTAAGTTGTAAGGAACTAGAGTGATCAAGTGTTGATCAGAATACTCTAGGAAGTCTTAGCTTGTGTCTAAGCAGTAGTAATTAGAGTGATCACGTGGTGGTCGGGATACTCTAAGAAAGTCTTAGCTTGTGTCTAAGCAGTTGTTCCTGGAGTGATCAGGTTGTGATCAGGATACTCTAGAAGACTTAGTTGCGGACTAAGTGGAAAACCATTGTAATCCGTGCGATTAGTGGATTAAATCCTCAGTTGAGGTAAATCATCTCTGCGGGGGTGGACTGGAGTAGTTTAGTTAACAACGAACCAGGATAAAAATAACTGTGCAATTTATTTTTATCTGTCAAGTTTTTAAAGCTACACTTATTCAAACCCCCCCTTTCTAAGTGTTTTTCTATCCTTCAATCTAGACCTAGGGAAAGAAAAAAAAATGATGAAGTACTACTCCAACTCCACACACTTCAAAGATAAATCTAGAAGGGTCTTTTGAGATGCATATGACTCCAACTACATCAACTTACCACAACAACAAATGTATAAATCAGATACATATAAAAGAGTGTATTGTTACTACATTTCATACATGAGCATTCCATAAACGATTGCAAAGAGTTACAAACCTAGATCAAAATATTTATTCGCAAGGTTCATCTAGAAAAATACGTGGACAAGAAGGATACACCAAAAGTGAAAAGAAGTCCATATGACGTTTCAAAAAGACCAGGTCTCTAACACTTCAAGTGAGGTATGAAATTCCAAATAAAAGGTGTAACTGAAATGAACAAAATGAGAGAAGGTAGACCCTACAACCTAGAGAAATCAACCAAATTTCTGGAGGATATGCAAAAGAAGTCCCCTTTAACTATGAAATGTTAAGTTTTTCAAGGGAAATTATGATTGATTTAGAGAAATTTGATGGAAGAATCAATTTTATCTTGTAGAAAACTCAAGTAAAATATATTTTAATACAATTAGGACTACAAAAGGCGTTGAAAGGAAACACTTCCAATATGGACAACGAGAAATAGAAGGAACTAGATTTGAGAGCTTTGAGTATAATCCGCATGTCTTTGACTAAGAATATTCTTGAGAATGTTCTTGGTACATCGTCAGCCAAAGAGCTTTGGGAGAAACTTAAAGGACTATATCAAGGAAAGAGTATATCAGATCTATTTTTGTTGAAAGAGCAATTTCATAACTTGCGTATGGATGAACATACGAAAGTATCTGATCATCTAAGTATTCTAAATGGTATTGTTTATGAATTAGAAACTATAAGAGTCAAGATTGATGATGAAGATAAAGCTTTGAGACTCATATGGTCTCTTCCATCTTCCTATGAGCATATTAAATCTGTTTTGATATATGGGAAGGAAACTTTGAGTTTTGAAGAATTTTCTAGTAAAATTATTTCTGAAAAAAGAAGATTGAAGGGTGAAGATAATACTTCATCAAACTCAGTGTTAGTTTATATAGGAAGGTCTTATGTGAAGAAAAACAGTGAAACGGGTGTGAGATGTTGGAAATGTGAAAAGATTGGACATATAAAGTATAAGTGTCCTGATGGGGAAACGTTAGAGAAGGGCTATGAGTCAAATGCTAGCAATGTCTCTCGCGCTGTGAATATAAACAGTGTATGACCAATGATCCAATCGATAGACCCTGATACCATATTAAAGTTTCACCTAATCATCCTTATAAAACCAGCTTGTAAAGTGAAAGATGTTGAGAATAAAAGTGAGTTGTGTGGAGAAACAAGTGAGTTCTAAGTCCTACATTGTTTAGAAAAGTTGAGGTTGAGCATTTTATAAATGAGAGGACCGATACACCTATCACCTTAAGGTTTTGGGTGATTATCTGATGTCTCTCTCATTTATTTGGGTGAGTCTTTGATCTTTAGGTGAGTGTTTGGCCCGATGTGAATGCTTCCCCCTCAATAATGATCCAACAAAATGTGTCACTCTAAACTCTTTTAATACTCTATTTCCAACCATTATATATATATATATATATATATATATATATATATATATATATATATATATATATATATATATATATATATGATCTTCTTAATATATGGAGTACCATAATATATACAAGTAGTATATATTATAATTATATTTCATTTTTTAAAAGAATAAGTCAGAAAAATAAAAATGAAACATGAAGATCACTAGAGGATTGAATTGGTAGAAAGTTGATTGAAGTGAGGAAGAAGCGAGTGGGGAAAATGAAAGAAAACAAAACGCCAAAATTGAACAGATAAGCTTTTTTGTCTCTAGCTTTTTGACAGGTAAACATTTTTCTGCCAAGGCCTTATACAAATTTCTCCATCACTATGCATAAAGCTATTATATCCCATTAATCTTTCATTTTAAGTTAAAATTAATTTTATATTTGGAAAATTAATTTTGATATATTCTAATTTTTGTAAGTTTGATTAATTTTGTTTTATAGTTGATTTTAAAGTTAGTATTTTGTATGTTT
The DNA here is from genome assembly GCF_029867415.1 of Vicia villosa. NCBI lineage: Eukaryota > Viridiplantae > Streptophyta > Magnoliopsida > Fabales > Fabaceae > Vicia > Vicia villosa. The sequence goes on along the minus strand of NC_081184.1, from coordinate 8,131,371 downwards.
AGTTCCTATTTTGAAAGAGACCAAAGTAATTTAAAAAGCATATAATTAATTTTGATTTGTTTAATTCATCAAAGTAAAAGTGACTTTATCTCCATAAATTTTAAATGTAACTATGATTTTTTTTTTACTGAAATTTATTACTGAACTTATTTTTACAATCAGGTAAGTTTGGAAGATCCTTTTAGGTTTAGAATGTCTAGAACAAATGTATGGACACACCATGTGTCCTAAACAAGGACCACAAATTGTAAACAAAATAACATTAATGCTTTTCATTTTAATGTGCAATAGTCAAATTTTGAGAATTGCTTGCTTGTGGACAAATTTGAAGATTCAGGCTTGTGGATGCCACACGCAACTCTAAAATATTGATAGAGATATTTCAAAGAATGAAAGCCAAAATATTATAAGGTGTACTATTTGTGCATTTTTTTTTTCATTGAAAGAAGGGGGAACATCTCTCCCTTACCTTATCTTAGTATAGTTACTTAATATTTTCTTACTTAATAGATGTTCTATTTAATTAGAGATAAAGTTCTCCTTACTCAAGATTTAACTTTGGAAAATTTTGAATTCCTGTGCGGTAACCTGCCTTATACATCCTCAAAAACAGTACTAAAAAAATAAATTTGAACAATACTTTATTAGGACTTGTTTAGATAAACAATTTAGGCTTAATTGCAACTTTGGTCCCCCTATTTTATATTTTTCTTGATTTTAGTCCCCCCATTTTTAAAACCACGATTTTGGTCTCTCTTTTGAGTTTTCTATTGAAAAAAAGATAAGAATAAGGACTAATTTTGCAGAAAAAAGCAAAAAGGGGACGAAAATTACACAGAAAACTTGAAAAGGGGACTAAAATAGTAATTTTTAAAATAAAGGGATCAAAATCAAGAAAAAGACAAAATAGGGGGACTAAAGTTGCAATTAAGCCAACAATTTATTTGTAACTTATAACACAAATGCTTATCAAAATAAACATTTATGAATAAGTTCGGCCTAAGCTATTCTAATATCATGAGATAAAAGAAATCTAAATTGTTTTTACATATTAATAAGTTATTTTAATTAGATATCTTGAAAATTTCATAAAAAATATTTCAAAAAAATTACAAAAAATTATGAGGTGTTTTGTTAAGTCCCCCGAAGAGTGACTTAAAACTTATGGTATTAAATAAACTCAAATAAGCTTATCCAAAATGGGCCTTAGTGAGTTTGTATTGCCATTCCACTAAATAATGCGACATGCGGCTAGATTTTAGAAAGTTATTTAAATTAAATAATGTGAATTAAATTAAGTTTATTTTAGATGTGCAGAAGCCCCACTAAATAATGTGAATTAAATTAAATAATCATTTTAGAAATTTTCTTTTATATTAAAGACATAAAAAGTTATTACCAATTGTTAGTTGGTCCAGTGGTTGACGCTGGACTTGGTAGGGAGAATTATGGTTTGATCTCCGCAACTGCGATCGAGAGTGGAATGGAACCACTTGATGCCAGAACTCGCCTCCGAACCGGACTAAATCGGTGGTATAAAGCCAAAGATATAAAAAGTTATTTAATTTAATTAGGCGGATTAACTTTTTTAATTTTGATTGTTTTATTGATTTATTTTAAATTTTTAAAAAGTCATGAAGTTTTCAACCATAGGTTTTATACTAGTATCATTTATTAAGTAATTTAATTTGGTTGAATTGTCTTTACTTTTATTTTATTTTTTTATATTCTTTTGCAATGTTTTTGTGATATAGTTAATTCATATTCTTTTTAACAATAATGTTACCAAACGTTTCAAAGATCCAGTGCATAGACACCGCATTTTTTCAAAAAATATGTATTTATAAGAGCATCTCTAATGGTAGTTTTTTTTTTTGAGTTCTCCACTTAGACATCAATATAATAATTAAATATTGAAACAATTTGCCATGTCATAGTAGAGTTGCATTGCAATGCAACTAGTAAAAAATTGTGGTACCCAATCAAATCAATTTATGAGATAAAGTTGTGGGACCCATTAGAATTACACCAATAAAATAAAAATTAAATAAATTATTTTGAGATGATATGGCTAGTGGGACCCATAAAAAACTCAAAAATGGGTTGCACCATTGGAGATGGCCTAAGGAATCCATTATTGCTTATTGTGTTTTTCAAAGAATCCAGGACACATTAACAAATTTTGGTATATTTAGATTTTTTAACCTAGTGTAAAAATTCGGTTGTTCAAAATGTTTTATTGTGCGGTTCAGATCCTGATGGTTTTTCTATAGATCTTACCCAGTTTTTTTTTACCACTAACGCTATATGTTTTTTTTAACTTGTTCAAAATTTAACAGGCTTTCGACATTTCTGACTTTATATTTTATAAATGATAGATATTTCTCTCCTGAGCTGGCGTGTTAGCATGAGCACAGTCTATTGGTAAACAACATGGTATTGTTGTTGCTATTGTTTGCTCTGATACTACATGAGATAAGAGGGAGGAAAGATAAATTGATTATGGGTTGTGAGAGATGAGAAAACTACAAAATAAAGAATTCATCTAAAGGAAGTTACAATATGAAAGTTAAATGTCCATTTATGCTAAGATCTATGCCAAGTAGTAGTGGTTGAAAGTGATGGTTAGGTGTGAGTTTCACAATCATAAACTAGCTACAAATTTAGATGGTCATGACATATTAGACCATTTAAAAGATGATGAAATAGTATTTGTGAATGAAATGACAAAATATACTATGGCTCTCAGGTACATAGTTGCTGCTTTGAAAGATAGAGATCCATAAAACCTCACGAGCATTACCCAAGTGTACATGGCAAGATCTACATATAAGTTGAGCAAGAGAGGTCCATTGAGTGAAATGCAACATCTTCATAAAACATGGTTGACACTCTATAAAGAAGGATTTGTTTCTGCATGGACTAATAAAGTCAATCATTTAGGGAACACAACAACGAACAGGTACATCGACGTCACTTTAATTAATTACATTACTATTTATCAAATTATACCATGTGTTTCTATTTATGGTTTATTGGGTTGAGTCTGCTCATTTGAGATGTATAAAAGGGTTAAATTCATTGGTTATGACAAAAATGTATGTGGTTGCTTCCTTAGAACAACACTAGTCTTCAAATACAAGGTGAGCATGTTTCATTAGAATCGATTAATGTATTTTGGAAAAAATAGACATTGAAGAGCATGAGGTCACTCAAGAAGATAGTGAGACACATTTGGATTTAGAATAAGACTGTGAATATTTGAACAAGTATTTCCTTACATTGGATATTATAGGGCAGAGGGTGATGAAGAATTTTTTTTAGGAACTAACACATCCATCCTCAACTTCCATGTGTCCACCACCTGTGAAATACAAGCCAAAGCACGAAATTTATAAGAGCAAAAAGGGTCAAGAGAGTTATGTGCATCGTGATCCTTCACAGTGATAGTATGATGAGGGCTTGTGGGGAAGTCAGACTGTGGAACCTTATTTTGTAGATGATAGACCTTTAACAAAGAAATAAGCTTTTGATGATGAAAACTATAAATACACTAATGTTATGATTTGATGTACTTGACTATTCGAAGAAGGCATACAAAGTGGAAATAATCTAAAGCCTTAAGTGATCTCAAGCAGTGTCAACACAAAAGATAGAATCTGACAATGGCTTGTAGAAAAGGAGTTAATCTCCTAATATAGTAAGTGAGTGAGCTTCCGTAAAAGTATAAGGCTATAAGCACACACACACACACACACACACACACACACACTAAAACCTTTTTCAAATGATTTACCAAAAGAAAACACTTTGTAAAACATATAGAAGTTGTATCAAATGAATCAGAAGCAATCAAAATAGCCATGGCAAATTTTTTGACTTTTTTAATTGATTAGAACAAATAGAAAATCTATAAGAATTTTTGGCGAAATTAGTTTGTCAAATGCGGATGCATTAAGATGGGTGGATAATATTCCATTGGAGAAATGGACAAGAACATTTGATGCAGGATGCCGATGGGGCCACATGAAACTAAATCTTGTGGAATCCATGAACAATGTCTTCAAAGGCATTAGAAATATACCAATAATCGCATTGGTGAAAATAACCTATTTTAGGTTGGCATCATTTTTTGCAACCAGATGCGAAAGATGGAGTGCATATTAAGGTCGGGGCAATTATTTAGTGAAACTTGTTTGAACGCGATGAAAGCGGAAAATATCAAAGTTGGCACACATGCGGTCACAATCGTTTACCATCATAGACACACTTTCAGTGTAGACGAAAAAATGGACCACAATGATGGGAGGCCAAATTTAGCTGATGCTGTCAAACTAAATAGAGGTTGGTGCGAGTGTGGCCAATTTTAGACCTTCTGTATGCCTTACTCTCATGTCATTGCGGTATGTGCATATACTCTCCAGGAAGCTTACATCCATCTATTATACGTTTACAAGGTCATTAACGTTATGAATGTATACAACGACAGTTTTTCGGTGGTAGCAATGGAGGAATATTGGCCTACATATCAAGGGGACATAGTTTGACACAACGATGATATGCGAAGGAAGAAAAAGGGTCGTCCCAACAACATGCATATTAGAACAAAGATGGATACGTCTGATAAAATGATAAGATCATGTATTATATGTCGTAAGCCCGAACACAATACGAAAAATTGTACCAATGTCAGAGCAACCTCTGCATCATAATTTATTTTTTCCTTTCAATTTTTGCAACCTTGGTATTTGATATATATAATAACTTTGGTTACAACAAAATTAACATAAAAAACATCACACAAACCTAAACTCACACCCACAACAACACAAACAACACTTAAACTCTCTCTCTCTCTCTCTCTCTCTCTCTCTCTCTCTCTCTCTCTCTCTCTCTCTCTCTCTCTCTCTCTCTCTCTCTCTCTCTCTCTCTCTCTCTCTCTCTCTCTCTCTCTCTCTCACACACACACACACACACACACACACACACACACACACACACACACAAAAGAACAATATAACAAACAACAAATTATAAGACTTAAGACATAAAACAACACGTGTATGATATGATAACAATCAAAACAATTTCATCTGATGCAGACATCATATCTCTAACATCATTGTCATCTTTAACTCGCACCCACATACATTGCATTGGGGTTGTTCGGAGTGCGGTTTGGACGGTTTTTACGTAAAAAATCATCTGAACTGCAAGAGAAAAAATGTGCAGTCCGGGTTGCTTTTAGAAATAAAACCAAACCAAACTAATGCGGTTTGGGTTGGTTTAATTGGTTCGGTTTTTTTATAAAAAAAATCTTAGCCATACATATACATATAGATGACTACATAATTTTGTATTTAATCATTTATGTGTTATCAAATAACAACAAAATTCATCGTATTTGGATTACAAATTTCTATTTAATATATATATATATATATATATATATAAGATTAGATAAAAGTGAAATAAAAAATATAAAATAGTAGCATAAAACAATATCAAAAATATTATAATGAAATAGATAAAAAGAGGAGTGGAAGATTAGAGAAGATGAAAAAGAAAGAGCAAAAGAGATGAGAGATTAGAGAATAAGAGGAGCATTAAAAACGTAATTGGAAAAGAGAACACTAAAATAAAAGTAATAAGATGAAAAAGAAAGAACTCAAGAGATGATAGACTAGAGAAGAAGAGGTGATACGTACTTGGAAAATAAAATGAGAAAAAGGCGCGATACCGATAAGTGAGATTTGAGAAGACTTAAACTAAAACATTTAGTGTGAGGAAGGAAAAATCATTTGTAATCGTAAGGCTAAGGCATAATAGATTTGAGTTTGGGTTGGATAGGGGTTAAGTGAATGTTGGTTGTAACGTAATGCGGTTTGATTTGGTTTATAAATTACAAACCGCAAACTAAATCGTATCGCACGGTTTGGTTAAAATGACCCGAACACATTCAAACCAAATGCAGTTTTTTGCGGTTTCCGTTTAGTTGTTTAGTTTTGCGGTTTTGTATTGGGCCAGTTTGGTTTGAAACACCCTTACATTGCATAACATTCCTATCATTTCCTATTGAGATGTACTAAACAAGCCTACCGTTTCTAATTCTTTCCCCGCCATTAATCTCTCTGTCTAACCAACTTTTCAAACTCCTTTCAAGATGCTCGAAACTTTGGATGTTTCAAAAGTACATTTTCATCGGAGGATTCATTGCCGAATAACAAACATGTACGTCTCTTTAACAATCAAGATAGAGGTAATGAAAAAAAGAAAACAAGATTATGATGGTTCGATTTTAAAAAAAAAAAATCTGAGCCATATATACATATAGATGACAACATAATTTTGTATTTAATCATTTATGTGTTATCAAATAACAACAGAATTTATCATATTTGAATTACAACTTTCTATTTAATATATATATATATAAGATTAGATAAAAGTGAAATAAAAAACATAAAATAGAAGCATAAAACAATATAAAAAAATATTACAATGAAATAGAAAAAAAAGAGGGGTGAGAGATTAGAGAAGATGAAAAAGAAAGAGCAAGAGAGATAAGAGAATAGAGAATAAGAGGAACATTAAAAACGTAATTGAAAAAGAGAACACTAAAATAAAAATAATAAGATGAAAAAGAAAGAACTTAAGAGATGATAGACTAGAAAAGAAGAGGTGATATGTACTTGGAAAATAAAATGAGAAAAAGGCGCGATACCGATAAGTGAGATTTGAGAAGACTTAAACTAAAACATTTAGTGTGAGGAAGGGAGAATCATTCGTAATCATAAGGCTAAGGCATAATAGATTTGAGTTTGGGTTGGATGGGGGTTAAGTGAATGTTAGTTGTAACGTAATGCGGTTTGGTTTGGTTTGTAAATTACAAACCGCAAACCGAATCAAATCGCACGGTTTTGTTAAAAATGACCCGAACACATTCGAATCAAATGCAGTTTTTTGCGGTTTCGGTTTAGTTGTTCAGTTTTGCGGTTTTGTATTGAGCCGATTTGGTTTGAAACACCCTTACACTGACATAACATTCCTATCATTTTCAATTGAGATGTACTAAACAAGCCTACCGATTCTTCTGATTTTTTCCCCGCCATTAATCTCTCTGTCTAACCAACTTTTCAAACTCCTTTCAAGATGCTCGAAACTTTGGATGTTTCAAAAATACATTTTCATCGGAGAATTCATTGCCGAATAACAACCATGCACGTCTCTTTTAACAATCATGATAGAGCTAGTGAAAAAAAGAAAATAAAATTATAAAAAAAAGATGTGGAGTTGAAATGGTAAAAAACACCTCTATTTATGCTAAAAACAAAATACACACTAGTGTCACCTTTTAAACACTAGTAGAAGACCCGTGCGTCCGCACGGGTAAATCAAATCTTAAGATGAATAATGTATTACAAATGAAAAACATTGAAAAATTCAAATGATGAATGTTAATTTATGATTCACAAAACATAATATAGATGAAATGAATCTATATATATATATATATATATAGTACAAATGAAAAACAGTAAGTTTATGCTAATTATAAATATTTATAATATTTTGTTGATTAAAATAAAAAAGATATTGTGGTGATAGTGTCCCGTAAAAACTTCTTAGATGAATAGTTTTCAATTTTAATTAGTATATAATGCTGGGTTGTTGCTGATATATAATTGTTATTATAAAATCACTAATAACTGAAAATATTTAAAAATAATATGTTATAAAAAATGTATTGTGGTGATAATGGCCCGTAAAAGTAGTGAGTTTGAGTAAGAAATGTCACTGGAGTTGGTAAAATTTACAAATATCACTCTCATTGTTATTTAGAAATAAAGATTTATCTCTCAAATAAAAACATAATTATTAATTAAAATAAAATAGGTATTAGGTTGGTAGTGACCCGTGAAATTAAAATTGTTATAGGACGGCCAAATTCTAGGCAACCCGACACCATCTTCAGAGATCCGAACACCGTAGAGAAAGATCTTCCAAGATTGATCTGATCCGACCATGTCCTTTTAATAAAATAAATTATTAATTTTATTAAAATTAAGAAATAGATTAATTCTTATTTTTAGTAATAATAGATAAATAGAATTAATTAAATATATTGTAAAACCAAAATTTTCAAACTTAAATATATGTCCTTTTAATAAAATAAATTATTAATTTTATTAAAATAAATAAATAGACTAATTCTTATTTTTAGTAGATAAATAGAATTAATTAAATATATTGTAAAACCAAAATTTTCAAACTTAAATATTTATATAGATGTCATTAGTTTTTTTTTTCCATTGAGTTTCATCTTAATTGAATTATTAATGTTATCTTCTAAAAGAAATGAAGATAAAATATTTAATTTATCAAAATTATTTGGAAGGTAAATACGTTAATATTATATTGATTAACTAAAAAACTTGGCAATATTTACATATTAAATAGGTCGTCCCAATTACTTCACATTACTATATTTCAACAAAAATTTATTTGTAGAAGTTATTTATCTCATTAAGAACTCTAAGTACATGGTATCATAGTAAGTATCAATAAACAATTCACAAAATAGGTCCTACCAATTACTTCACTTTACTATATTTCAACAAAATCTTCATGCTTTACAGCTCCAGATGCAGCTATCATGTAGGAAATTAGACCCACGCAGAAAAACAGCCATGGCTAACTTCCATATCTAGATGTTGCTCCAACCGTCCCAAAATAATTCAGTAATCCAGCAAACAAAGTATTCAGTTTCTACACTCAATATATGAATAGAAAAACTGAAGTAAAGTCGATCCTTGTGCTGCACATCAGTGATGCAAACAAAACACCAGAATCAACAGTAACTTGCATCATGTAAAATACTTATAATCTTCCAGTTTCTATCATTGTTACAATTTTTATTACTACCAATGGAGGAACTAACTAAAACAACTAAATGAAGCCTTCATCGCTGGCTCACTGTGGTTGTGCTATAATAGGTATTTGGGTATGATGGAGTACCAAAATCTCACATCAAGTATCATACGATGTTTGGTGCAGTATTTAAACGGCATGTTCTTCACCCTCGAACCATAGCATTAAAGAGAGGATTCCTCCCAAGTGCTTGATTCCTTATCATAGTCAAAAAGATCAAAGAAAACAATACTATTGTGCAAGAAGTATAAAATTTCAGTCTTTCAGATCCACCAAAATAATAGAAACTATATCACCATCATGCATAGATAGGGAATCATCTTTCAAAAGTGGAGCTGCATCACTTTTTTCAATATTCTTGATTGAAAAGGAAACCTATTCAGGAATATGTTCCACGCCAACAGTACGACCATTGGGTCCAACCATCAAGGCAAAGCACGCTGTCAGGTACCCAGTCCATACAAATTGGTTCAAAGTGAAACACAACATCAAGAGAAACATAATTGTCTAATCAGCAAACATAGTCAATGTCTTTAGTTAAAATCAATTCAATGTATGCTCTGTCAACTGGTTGTCTAATTTGAATTGAAACATCAATGTTAGTCCTAGCATAAAAAGTATGCATTGTCAAGTCTTGTGAAAGGCTGATAGGCTAAGACAATTCAAAGGATACTTAACATACATTTTAGCACACAAGAATTCCAAAGGATGATAAGCATAATTTTTTAAGTTTATTAAGCAAATTAACTTTTCAATCTGTGTTCAGAACCATAAGTGTACTCCCACCAAGTATGCACTGTCAATAAAATATATCTATGGAACTTCAAGTAAAATACCCACGCATTAATCAAGTTAGTAAATGGATCATCGTATAAAAAATAATTAGTATATAGTGAGACAGAACAACTGCCTTTTATTTATAATTGTATTACTAAAGCAAGAGTCAAGTTCTTTCATGGTTCAATAAATGGTTACCTAAAACAAAAACTGCAACGCCAATAAAAATGACTCAAAAAATATGATTGTGTGCATTTGCAACAGGCTTTTTTAAATCTTGGGTTTTTGAAGGCATTGTATCTATCATGTACTACATATACCTGATTTCACATTTTGAACCTATTAACCTTACCTGATCATCAATTAGCAGTATTGACAGAACCAACCTAATGCAAATTAACATTTGAACTAACCGGTCCAAGCCTGCCAGCTAACTTCATTCCCATCAGTCCCTACCAATAATCACGGCATCCCACAAGCTATACAGTCAGGGCATCAAATAATTGGCCTTTGGTTAAACATGATAATAATACATTGATTTAATTTTGGTTTAAATAAATACTGTTTGCAAGAATAAAACAACTTACCAAGAAAAGGTTGTAGTAAATTAGAATCAAAGAAAAAATACATTGAACCAAAAGAAGAAATCTACTTAAAACAAAAGGAGAAAATAAATGGGATACTTGTGCTTTTGTTCCTCTGCTAAAACCAAATGGTTGCAGATATGCAGTTAAATACCAAAAAGGATAGAGAATAATCTTCACCGTCCTTCTCCCACAAAACTTTCAGAACTTTCTCTTCATCAGCTCTACCACCATCGGATTTACCTGAACAATGCGAATCCAAAATTAGAAGACTACTCCATATGGTGAGAAATATATAAAAATATCAAAACCCTAAAAGGTATAGAAAGAACACATAATAGCTTACCATAACAGCCTAATGCTCCAGCCTAATCTATTTAACACCCTGATTGGAACATCACCCACATAGAAACTGCAAGCAAATCAAGCATAGGTTAAGCAATATTGGAACATCGCCCTGTAAATCCATAGTGATATCAATTAATAACAATACAGATTTTCCGCGGATCTAACGCTTAAGAAGGCACAAATATAATGCTTCTTATGTATATCTGCGATCAGATTTATCGAAATCAAAACAAAAATGAAAAAACAGTAAGCGAAAAACAGAGATCGAAGAGAACGAAGATTTTCAACTTTGGTGGATAAAACTGATTCATCTTCTGTGCTTCAACTGTTTGGACGGCGGGGAGGTTGTTCTAGGTTTTGCTTGTTCAGTCACGTTTAGGGTTTGAGAAGAGAGAAGAGGGAATGATAATTTGAATCGTGAAGAGAGAGGAAAGGTGAGGAGGGAAATGTTAAAGCAAGTACACAATTGTAAAAGTAGCGAATGAGTAGACAACACATGGCAAGTGCAAATATTCAATTTGTTAATTACTTCAATAACCTTTTCCAAGGGTAAAGTTTATTTTGCATAAGGTTAAAATTGGGAGTTTGGTCAATTTTATAATATTGGATAGATAGTAGATTACACACAAGCACCAATTAGATTGACCACACCACGTGCATGCACCAATCTAATTGGCGCCTCCACTTACTTTTTATATGCATACTAGTAAAGGACCCGTGCGCCCGCACGGGTCACATAAAGTCGGTATAAATATTAAATAAATATAATATGTTTATGGTTAAAGAATTATATTGAAATATATATTAATTAAGCGAAATAATTTCTTCAATGATGATTATCATATCAATATTAATTTAATTTATCAATTTGTAGTTGTTTTCAATGATGATATTTATGTTGGATAAAAATTAAAATAATATTAGAGATAATTAAGTATTATTGTTGATTACAATTTTAACTCTGAAAAAATATAGTTCTTGATAAAAAGTAAAAAAATAAATAAAAATTGAGATAATGTAGTTATTATGTATTATCATTATCAACAATTTTTATGGGCTCCCACCCCTAGTATGTCTACCCGCCTTTTTTTCCGCAGACGCACATTATCAACAATTTTTATGGGCTCCCACCCCTAGTATGTCTACCCGCCTTTTTTTCCGCAGACGCACATTATCAACAATTTTTATGGGCTCCCACCCCTAGTATGTCTACCCGTCTTTTTATGAGCATGATTCAAATTGCAAATTTAAATTATCAAAATAAAAAATTGCAAAAAAAATTATAACATCTATATAAGTCAAGAAACAAAAAATAATGAAATGACATATTATAGTTCAATGCAACACATTTAAAATTGGGACTGTTAACTCAACATAATAATTTAAAAATATTATTATTTCTATGATTAATAATTTGGGACGGTTAACTCAACATAATATTTTTATTAGGTTGATTAATGTATAATTGTTATTAATAAGCTGTTAATGTTGATTATTATGAAAATTTAATGAAAAATAAGACTGTTCTCCCATCGAACCATCTCCACTTTTTTTTGTTAATGTCCTTGATGCAGTCAAATTTTCTACTCTTTGTCACTAACAAAAATACATTAATAAATAAAAGGCAAGTAAACCAAACGCAGAGGTTGGTGTGAATCATAAATCTACTATAAATCGAAACAAAAATTTGATTAATGAATAGAGAAAGAATTCAAAAGGTTAATTTTTTGTTTCCAATATGTTAATTTCTTTAACCGAGAAAAATGTTGGAAGTATAATAGGGTTTGGGAAAAGACTTTAGGTCAAATATGATTATATATGATTAATATTTAAAGTAATAATGCATTTAAGACTTGTTAGTTACAATTAACATTGAGAATCAAAATAATTAAATTGGAAAAAGAAACGAAGCATGCTTGAATTATTTGAAACATAAATATTGGGCACGTAAAGAATCACATAATAAAAATGGTAATAATTTAATTGGAAGCTTATACAGTATGCTTGTCTAATTTATAGTACATAGTTTATTCCTTATCATTTGGAACTGTAATTAATGATGGTTAAGAAAAATTAAAGATGAATTCTTATTAGCATTAAAATTGTGTTTTTCATGAAAAATAAAGAAAGTAAATTTAATGCATTTTGATCGTACCTGATCAGAAGAATCGTCAAGGCAGCAAAATCTGGCTTGGGGTACCTGCAAGGTTCTCCGATGCTTAAGTTAGTAGCTATCAGAGAATGAGGGTTGAGAGTGAAGAATAGAATACCTGACCCTCTAGTGAAAGAGGGTATTTATAGCCCCCAGCGCTGGGCCAAGGTTCCCTAATTGGGCCAAATCCAACTGGAGGCCCACGTGCTAGGGAACTGCCAAAACGTCTCATGCTAGGGCTGAGTCAGCAGGAGACTCACGTTTCGGATGATCATAGCGTAGGGTTCGGAGGTGGTTGACCGAATCCCCCGCTGCGTGACTCGTGGTCTTCGCGCGTGGATAACTCCTTGACGGTTATCCAGTAAATGGGCCCAATGAATTGGGCCTGCTCGGCTAGTGAGAGGAGCTGGGCCTGCTCGGCCCAGGCCAGAACACATTTTATAATTATTTGTGTGTAGTTAATTTTTAATTTAGATTGAAATAAATAAATTGAAAAATCATATTTAATTTATGAATTAAATCAAATCCTAATCCTTTTTTAACTCTCCATTGAACTTCAGTAAATCATATATTTAATTTATTGGAATTTAAGATGGTCCTCCGAACCATGAAGACACTTTATTTTTGGTGAAATTTTTATATGAGAGACTCGTAGTCAAACTCTCCCGTGAAATCTTATCCTTCCTTTTGAAATTTTCGTGAGAAAATTGCAATCCCAATTTTAAACTCTCCTGTGAAATTCATGTACCCATTTTTTTTTCAATTAAATATATTAAAAGTTTTTTTTAAAGAATTAAATATGAGGATGTACACTACTTATATATAATATTTTTATAAATAGTAAATAAATATATAATAGTTGATATCTTGGTCTTTCGTTTTAGATATAAAAAAGAAATAAATTTGTGTCTTTCATAAAAAAAAATGTTTATTCATCAATCATAATTTTGTCATGTTTTTTAATAAAAACAAATATATGTATCAACTTTTAGAATAAATGTTAACATCTTATCATAAATAAATGCTAACATTTTTTCATGTGAATTTTATTTTTATTTGTATCATGTAATAATAATATATATTATTTTTTATCAGGTATATGATATTTTTGTTTAAAAAATTTATAAAAGAAATCATACTTAATTGATTGAAACAATTTTTATAGAAGCAAATTATTGTTGCCAATAAAATTGACACTCTAAATCAAAAACAAATTTGAAAATCAAAATAAAATTGAATAATATTATTCCTGTTAAATTTTTGTATTAATTTAAAAGTTATATTCTATAGTAATTCAGAAGTCATTAAACATATGATCTTTAATATTTATTCAACTTAGGTAAATATTTTGTCAGTCCGTCAGAAAAATAGATCCGGCCCATCGAGCATGCTTATAATTTAAATTTTAAAGGATCCACACACCATAAAATCTCCACTTTATTTTTTAAATCTCTTCTTTTAAGTTTGATTTTTTAAATATATTTCATTAATAATAATAATATGTAAGAATAGTTATTTTATAGATAAAATTATATTATCTCATTCACTAAAATAAATAAAAAATTACATATTAATGTGGGAGTGGATTACCCTTTAAAATAATGAGAATCTTTGTTTTTAATATAATATTTTCTTGTGATTATGTATTAACGTATTTATATATATATATATATATATATATATATATATATATATATATATATATATATATATATATATATATATATATATATATATATATATATAACGGATATAAAAATTATAGTAAGCAAATAAATACCATTTCTAATAAGCCTATTTTCTTTTCTTTCTTTTTTTTGTTGCTAAATATCTATATCAATTGAGATCTTCATAGAAAATAAATAAGATAATAGATTAAAAATATTAATGCATTATACTTGAAATGAAGAAAAAAATATTTAAAAAATTATAATAACAATTATATTATATTAGAAATATTAAATATTCATAGAAAATAAATTATACATTAATCCTGTCATAAATTTCACACAAACACCAGTGATATGTAATGTTAAATCGTACTAATGTTTATTTAACATTAACTTGGATCAAAACATAAAAAATTATAATATATTTGTGATGAAAAGACAACTAAAGTGACCCATTTTCAATAAAATAAGGGTAAGGAAAGACAATTAAAGTGGCCTATTTCTTCACTTCGGAAAAATGACCTATTTTTTACATTGAAAACATATATGAAATGATTACAATTATTTAATATTGCATTGAAAAGATGCTGAAAATGAATTAATTAAATCTGTATCATTAATGATAAAATTTGAAAAAAAATAAATTTAAACATTATAGAAATATTTAGGCTTCACCATGAAATCTTTTATTCAAGTATAAATCATAAAAATTTATATAGGAGACATTGTAGAAAATTCAAATTCTTTTATTGGTATACACACTTACACAGTATATTATACTCTATGTATATTTCATACAAATTGTTACCACCATTTATTTGTTTAGGGTTTAGCTTGTCTTCCCCTTTAGAGACTACTAGATATATGGCCCGTGCGTTGCACGGGTTTGATTATAGTTTTTAATTAAATAATTTATGTATAAAAATTATAATCATATAATTAAACATGTTTTAATCATATTAAATATAAAAAATATTATTTAATGGTATGAGAATCTTTAATAATTTATGTATAAAAAAATTTCAGTTATGTTTTTAAATTTAAAAGATATATCATATTTACGTGAATAATGCAATATTATAAAAAAATATTATATTAAATTATTTATTTAGATTATTTATGAATAATCATTAAATTAAATTCATAATATAAGAGTATATCAATCTAAATTTTAATTATTCATTTAGTGTTTACTCTATAATTTACAAAATCTAATAAATTTTTTATTCAATGTCAAATCTAAAAAAAAAAAATCATACATTTTTTAGATATTTTATTTTAAAATCATATTATATCTTACCATATTAATTTAAGTGTTTCTTAAACATTTAAATCTTTTAACTTCTTAAATAATTTTTTATTTTTTACATTAAAATTTTCCTCTTTTGTGTAAAATTTTAGAATTTAGTATTTGTAAAACTAAGTTTTTTTAATTACTGAAAAACTACCATACCCAAAATAAATCAAGAAAAAATAAAAATAAAATAAGATAAATATATACAATAAACATATTTTAAAACATTAATCAATAATTTCTTTACCTATAACATATTTTTTAAAGAATATTGTATGTATCTTTAATATATTTGCACATAAAAATATCCACTTTTTACACCATGGCATTGATCCCTTAAAATCCTTCCATTAAAATAAACTAAATAAAATAAAAATATTCTATGTTATTTCTCAATTTAAAAATTGTAATATACATATTAATATCATTAAAAAAATAGAGGTTAAATATTTGATTGATCGATGTAATAGTGACTTGAGCTTCCTATATCGACATAGATAATAAATTAATAGTCTTTTACGTCGCTAAAAAAAAAGAAGACATGTGTATAAAGTAAGAAATAGAAGAAAAACTATTCTACAATCTCGAAGAGTACTAAAAAAGTGAAAATATAAAACTAAAGTCACATATTTAAAACTCACAATGAGCATAAACATGTAGAACATTAAAAATAAATAAAATTATAATAGAAATTTCTTTATTCAAGGTCATCTCAAGCTCCTTTAACCATGTTTTGGTCTCCAATATAACTTTGTTGGATGAAGAGTGTTATCTGGAGAAAAAAATAGACTAATAATGATCTTTAATATTCATCTTTCGTTCCTTAAACGAAACATCATATCAATATTTACATACCTGATTGTAACCTTCTTAATTAGATTCACTTCAACTATGAACTCAATCATATCTGATCAACAAAAAATATACAATATATTATACATGAAAATCGAATAATTGAATATGAGATTTAATAATAAAATAAACTTATCTAAAAAACCATAGAAAGAAAAAGAAACTAAAAACATATTGAAGTTATCATGGTGAAAATCATAGAAAATTATGAATTTGTGAAATGTATATCAAAGATATTGAGTAAATAATAATGTGAGTTTATGTAGAATTTTATAGGTGTGGGAGAATGCAAAGGAACATAAAATTTATTGGTATTTTAGGTGTAACGTTATTATAGTTTTGACCTATCATTTTCTATATAAAATATGATAAATTAAATTGAGTATTATTATGTATTATAAAATTTTAATTCAATTGAAAAATAGATTATTTAAAAAAAAGTATATAAAATTGGAGAGAAATTTAAAAAGTTGTTTATATAAATAAAATATATATTAAATAAATGTTATTTTTTATTTAAAATTAATTGTAATGTAATGCTATATAATCTAACATTTTCCATTTATAAAATAATATTAAAAAAAATCATTTTTTAATGAAAATTTAAAAAATTGAACAATTTATAATTATAAAAAATATGAATAAATAAAATTGAGTATTATATATTCTCAAAATAAAACTCTACTAAAAATATATTTTATTAATTAAGAAATTCTACAAAATAGAAAATCATTTCACTTTTACTTCATTCTATTTGTTTTTAATTTTTCTATATAATAATTATTAACAATTTAATACTAATTTTTTAATTTCTGTCCATTATTACTATATATTAATTACAATTTCAATAACCATTAAAATGAGAATTATAGACAGTAAAATAAAAAATGGTGAGAATTAATGAAAATAGAATAAAAAATGTTGGGAATTAAAGTTATAAATGAGTGGTTATCTAATAAATCGGACCATTTAATAGATTGTTAAGAAAAAACTTTAAAAAGAGTAACGTTTAAAGAATAATAATTTTATAATAATGATAAATGAATTATGTAACAATAGAATAAAAAACGGTAAAAATTAAAGAAAGGAGAATAAAAACGGTGGGGATTAAAGTTATATAATGATTGATTTTATAAAACGGACCATTTAATAGATAATTAAGAAGAAATATTTTTAAAAAGTAACGTTTAAAGAATAATAATTTATTAATGTTGATAAATGAATTATGTAACTATATAACGTAATTTAAAAGTTCATTAATTTTATTGTGAAAATCTTAAAATTAGTCTACTATAAATTTATAAATAAGAAATAAATATATCCCAAACTTATATATTAAATTTAAATTTTATGATTTTTATTTCTATTTTATTAGATACCGTTAAAATTGGAATAGGAATGCAAACATTTTTATAAGTTATATTTTTCTAAATTAAAGTTAGAATTGGAATAGAAATGTGATTATTATTATTATCATTATTGTTTTAATTAATATTATAATTATTATTCATAGTTTTATGATTAGTATTATTATTAGTCATAATTCATTACTTAGTTATGATACATAAAATTAATAATAATAAATATATTTATTACTATTTTTTATTATTTTTTATTTTTTATTTATTTTTTATTTATTTTTTATTTTTTATTATTATTTGTGGTTTATATAAATATATATAAAATATATATTAAATTAATGTTATTTTTTATTTAAAATTAATCGTAATGTAATGCTATATAATTAGAATTATAAAAAAAATAAAAAAATGGTATATTACATATAAAGGTTAAAAATATATAAATATAAAAGTTTTTTTATCTAGTATTTTTATACTTTATAATTAGAATATACTTGAGATTTACAAATTATTAAATAATAAAATAATATTAAAAATATAAATTTAAAAATACATACATATAAAAAAATTATCTAATATTTGTATACTTTATAACTGGAATATATTTGAGAGTTACAAAATATTAAATAATAAAATATTATTTAAAAGTTCATTAATTTTTTTGTGAAAAACTTAAAATTAGTCTACTATAAATTTATAAATAAGAAATAAATATATCCCAAACTTATATATTAAATTTAGATTTTATAATTTTTATTTCTATTTTATTAGATACCATTAAAATTGGTATAGGAATGCAAATTTTTATAAGTTATATTTTTCTAAATTATAGTTAGAATTGGAATAGAAATATGATTATTATTATTATCATTATTATTATAATTATATTGTTATTATTATTATTCATAGTTTTATGATTGTTATTATTATTAGTCACAATTCATTAAAAATTAAATATAATTCTTATTATTATTATATTTAATTGATATATTTTTTATGGTAGAATTTTGTGATGATGACACATAAGCACGGGACTATGATAACATGACACATAAGCAAATATTAGGGTTTTTGTCAAAAGTTGTCATCATGACAACTTTACATTTATATTAAGTAGATGGGGTCTATAGAGCCGTTCCATCCCAGCTCATGAGAAATAAAAAAAATAAAAAACCTCATATTTGTTTTTTTGAGATAAATATAAATAGTAAAAAAA
Organism: Vicia villosa; assembly: GCF_029867415.1. Lineage (NCBI taxonomy): Eukaryota > Viridiplantae > Streptophyta > Magnoliopsida > Fabales > Fabaceae > Vicia > Vicia villosa. Next base: position 8,112,186 of record NC_081184.1, on the reverse strand, counting down.
ATTAAAAAAAATATAAGAACGATTTTCCCATTTATTTATTTGAAAAGATATGGGGAAGTAGAATAGGATTTTAAGAAATATAAAATCGAGAATTAATTAGCCCGATCTTAATGAAAAGTTGTTTTTTTTTTAAATTGATAGGGTATACATGCCTAATAAATACTACCTATTTTATTCGTTTTGAAAAAAACATATAAAAATATTTCAAAGATTCAAATCAATTATTTAAGACTATCATTAATGATGGTTAAAGAAAATATTAAAAAATTCTAAAGATTCAAATCAATTTGAATTAAGAAAATTAATATTGCCATAATTACATAATTTTGCAATAATAATTATTATTAATATATATTAATTACATGAAATTACATTTTTATTATAAAAATAAACACAAAAAATATAAGAATAAACAATATCACATATTTTCATTGATACAATACACACTCTAAAACAAATAAAAAATAGTTAAAAAATAACCAATACCTACAATACAATTCAATTTGAGACGTCCAATGAAATATCATTCGTTTAATTACACGTTTAGAGGCATGAAAACCTCTCTTAAAATTGTTTTTATTAGGGTAATAAAGTATTTTTGTGGTAGTTAATTTTTATATATTAAAATAGAAGTAATATTTAACCAATTTTTGAAACACTATATATTTTAAAATTTTTGTATATCTAATTTATTTTTAAAATAAATAAATCAGAATTAAGTAATTTATCTATAATATGGTTGAATATTTTATTTTTCCTGAATCATTGCCGAAAAATAATTTCCGAAAATATATGTAAATTTTGAATAAAGTATATTTCGGGTTTTTTTAGCCATTTACTATTTTTCTCTTTCAAATAAATTGTGATCTAAATATTAATTATTATTAATTATGATATGCCATGTAACCAAGAATATTATTATGGGTAATGCTAACCTGTGCCCCAAGGGCACATGTTTAGAAATCTATAAATGGAATGTTTGTGTTGGATATAGAAACTTTGTGTTTGAAAATTGTGTATTGATTTGATTAAAAGTTCATAGTTAATTTATTTATTTACTTTTTCAATACAAACATTCTATTTATATTTTCTTAACATGTGCCCTTGGGGCACAAGTTAGCATTACCCTATTATTATTTGTAATAAATAAATATAATTAGATAATTTTGTATCTATTAATTTGAAATTAAAATGAATCATGCAAATTCTTACTCCAAGAAGTTAAGTATTTTTTTCTTTTATTATGTCATAATATGCGATATAATTGTTTCATCAAGTTTATCACATTGTTTTAAATAAATACTATTTCATAAAAAGGATAATAACCAATTTAATGAATCAACTTTTATAGTACCAAACTTATATTGTCAAAAGTGAATAAAAAATAATCTGAGAAACAATGAGAAGTGATATATAACTTAGAATGAATAAATTAATATGCATACAGTCAACAAATAATAACTATAACTATTTTTCTTAGAATGCATAGAGATAGTGGGTTATTGATTCAAATTATAGACATTAAGTAATTTATTTAAAAGTAAAGATATTCAATGATTTATATATAATTAATGAATAATTATATAAATCAAAATTAAAAACAAACAATATAATATACGAATAAATCCTGAATCGAAATTATTTTCTTAAATAAACATAACTTATTTATATATTAAGAGTTAAATTGAAAATAAATAGTGAAATTAAATAAATAATTTTTTTAATGCATAGACCATACATTTTAACTCTGTTATTGAAAATCCTAAACCCTAAATTTGCAGTGTAAGGAACGAAACGATGGAGTAACAGATGGACACTTATATTTTCAGTGTACAATAACAAAATGAATGAAAACAATTCCTTTGTTGATTATGTAAGTCATATTTTCATAAATTCATTATTTCCATTTAGGTGTATGATCAGTACCAATCAAAACTTGTATCCTATCGCCCTGGTGATAAAAAAAAACATATCAGAACAAAAATATATACTTTCATATGAAACGATTTCAAATAATAATAAATATTACCGATGTGTCCATTTTAACCATCTCCAAATGCTTCAAACCCTTGCTGTTGATAAGGCTCCATAAACCAACGATTCGATCGGCCAATCTCCATGTTTTATTTGTGTCGTTAATGTCCTTAACAGAGTTAAATTTTCGACTCATTATCTGGTTAAGAACAACATAGAAGAATAAATTAAAGCATCAAGAAAATGATATCAAATATTAAGGGAAGATAGATGAAACACATATTCTGCCAGCAAAAGAAAGAAGAAAAATTAAATTGAAAAAGCTGCAGAAAAACGATGGGAAGGAAGACAAACAATGGGAAGGAAGGAAGATGGGAAGAGAATGAATTTATAGATGTAGGAAAGGAATTAGAAGGGATTTTGGTTCAAATTCCTGAAGTTTCCAACGCTTGCAAAAACTAAAATTAAGCGTGTTATAAAAGACAACACTTATAATGGGATACATATTCCAATAAAGAGATTTTAATTAATTAGGGTTAAAGGAAATTGAATAGGTTTAGTAGTGTAATTATGTTTAGGGGTATGAAAAACTATCTTAAGTGTATAGAACGTAGTGCAGATTTTTTCATATTCCAATACAAAAGTTTTGCATTAAATAAACTGTTAGAATGTAATCATGATTAGATGTAAAATGACGTTCAGGGGTATGCAAAACCATGTTTAATTGTTTGTGATTAGGGTAATTAAGGCAATTTGGTGGTAATTCATTTTTATATATTAAAATAGATGCCAATTCATCTTGCACTTGCACCCACTGCTCTTTCTTTTTTTTTATTCTTATTTTTATTTTTTTTTAAAGTGAGGTATATTGGAAATTTTTTTGAAATATGGATTATTTTGGAATTTCTTTCGAAAAACTGGATTATATTGGTAAAGTAATTCCATTACTATTATGAATGAAATGCTATAGACCCCTTTAAATTACTTGATCATAAATTCATAATCATTTGCAAGTATCAAACAGACTTTTCACATTTCTCAAATGACAAATCACAAATCACAAAAAGATTCAAAGGCCAGTATCTGAAATATATATATTTACTACTTACAAACAACAACAGAGGCTTTTACAGATTGTCAAACTAATAATATTATGTGGAAGTTTTAGAACTTTTCTACAGATACACCATCTCTTGTAACATCATATGCTTCCCTACTCCTTGTTTTCTTCATGCCAGCTGTCACATAGAGCTTCGAGCCTTCGGATAAAATGGTCGTCACTTTTACCCAGATAATAACTTTTGTCTTCATTCCATCTATGTCTGCTAGCTTTCCTTTCTCCAGATAACCGGTCACAGAGGTGAAGAAACGCAAGACGGATGAATCCTTGTAGCCTACTTCACATACCTGAGGAACAAAGACCACAAGCTTTCCCGTCTCTTCGTTGAATTCGTAGTTTGTTGCGTCACGAGGAAAGATTCCTATTGGTAGATCATACTCCTTTAGCAACTCTGGTAATGGCTTCTGCATTTTTCCTGTAAAGTGATATAATCAAGTTCCCTTCAATATAGAAATACTAGTATTGCTATGTCAAATAGAACAATGTGATTTCAATTCATGTGACAAAGGTGCATTTAATAGATTTCAATAACAACCATAGCTGTTATATCTAGCAGGATCTTCATAATATTTGCAATTATTGCATGAGGAAAACCTTTTTTTCTTTTGTTTTAACTTTCCGGTCCTCAGGGAGGAAAGAGGTCCTAGTAACCGAAGTTTGGCTGAGAAGTAAAATATGACCAGTGATCATTTCAGCGCAGAAAAACTTTTGTATAATAGACAATTCATGAAGTAGAGAAATATAGCAGAACTATTAGCGGCAGACGGGTTTAGAAAATTTATGTTAACAAAACTATAGAAGGAAAGGCAGCAAATTGACGGTTCTACGGTTCTAAATCAAACAGCCTGTTTCAGTTCTTCATTTTCATTCTAAATGCACAAGACATGTACTATATCAAACTGATATCAGTATGCACAGAAATTTAATACATTAGATCCATCCTAACCAAGTGTGGTTTTATCTATTTTTTCTATCATTTATTAATTTGGGATAACAAGGTTAAACACAAATGAAATCTCAAATAATACACAGGTTTCATAGCCAGGACTTGAAAGATACATACTTGAGCAACAAATGAAAATAGGAAATACAAACCTTTTATTTTGTTGACTAGCCATTTGGTTCCTCCTTCGATACTGTTTGATATTGACTACATATCAAAAGAAAAGTGTCAACAAAGACACAACCCAAGCAGGCAAGCAATGAAATTGAAAATTCATGTTTGGCAGTTATTGTAGATTTGGAAAGCATTTACTTTCAAAATAGAACAAATTAGAGGGATCATCATATATCATTATCTCTAACAACAAGATAAGGTTTTTAACAAAGCTAATGGGGTATTACCGTATTATACAGTCACACAATGTGGAACTACTTCAAACTTGTGTAATCAAATTAGCAACATTATATCTCAGGGTGATTTATACACCTAAGTTGCAGAGCCTAACCACTATCACATGCTTATGCACAACTTAAATTCCCCATAAGGCACTCAAACTAGATAAACCTAAACTTCACTACTCCCTCACCAAGGTTTTAAAAAACTGTCCGTTTTCACAAGAATGGTCGCAACAAAATGGTATCGGAAGGTGCTGATATCAATATTGTTATTGACTGTTTTTACAATAAAGAACAAATTATAGTTAATTTACACCGCGGCAACCACAATCAGCATCGCAACATCTGGACCGACCGAAATCACGAAAGCTTTTACGCAACCACGGCTGTTACTTAAAACCTCACCATTCCATAGTCATCTCATTAGTTACAACATCTTTTCTTAAGATTAACAACAATCACCAAGTCTTATCTCATTAAGCAGGGTCAGCTACATGGATTAATTTGTGCCATAATGTTCTACCGAGAACCATGCTTCTATAAAAATTGTTAATCTCGAGATTTTTCTTAATAACATCTCTCATGGACTTTCCAGGTCTTCCTTTCCCTCTAATTGTTTAATTTCTCTCCATCTGATCTACTCTCCTTACAACAGAATCTCCATGTCTTTTCTCTCTCTCTATATGCGCAAACCATTAAATCTACTTTCTACCACTTCTCTACAAGAAGTGCAACCTCAACACTCATCATTATCTATCATCATCTCTGCTACACTTACCTACATAATATAATAGGGCTATATTTCATTCATATCTATCACTAAAATTAGGTTTATGGCTATTTCTTTTCACCAAAACTCCACCTATCAGCATAAAACTTGCCTATCAACAAAAATAAACATTTGAGCTAACTTTTTACCAATTAAAATTTCAGATACCTTACAACAAAATTAAAACTTTTTCACAATACCCTAAACATTCAATTTTCCATTCAACTAATCAAAACTCACACCAAAACAACAATAAAAATTGATGAAATAAAACAGCATGGTTCAATTTCCATAAAAATTAACAATTTTTTATTCATTTTTCAGATCATGTATATTCAATCACAAAAAAATTGAAAAATTGAAATTAGGAGATTTTGATACTATACATTGATGTCATCACCGACGGAATTAAGCTCTTTGTTGGCTTTCTGGTTGAACCAATACGATCCAACCTTGCTGAACATTTGATCCATTTTCTTCTACAATACAAAACCCCAAAACGAAGTCGTTTTTGACCCAAAAGGTTTTTTTTTCTCTCTCTTCGGTTCGGTGAGAGAAAGAGAAAGAAACAGAGATGAAGGAGAACCAAGTTGCCAGCTTCTTCGCAAGGACTTTTTCGTCATTATATTTATTTATTTGTATGTCATCTTTAAATTTCACTTTTCTTTAGGTAGAAAGAGAATCAAAGGATTTTTAATAAATTTGATAAAAGAAGTCAATAAAAAATAATAGTTTGGTATAAAAGGATTTTTTAATATATATGATACAATATTTAGTCTCTTACAACGAACAGATGTTAACGGAGTTTGGTCCAGATTTATTATATTCAAGTTACACTCTATAAAAAAAGATCTACTGATTCATGATGAATAGGTAATTTGGATGTTTTGGTGCAATATGTTGAACATGATGCTTCAACATGTGTGCGGTGCAATAGCTGGCATTGACAATAGACCATATGAATGTTGTTTGGTGTATAATTTATTATTTACAATAGACTATATGAATGTTTGTTTGACAGCTGGAGATGTTTAAATCAAATTTAAATCTAAATTTCAAATATAACAAATCACATCTTATTGTTGAAAAGAATTATGGAGAAGATCATATCCAACAGAATTAACTATTTTTTGGACTAAATCAAATCAAATATCCAAAGGAGAAAAGCCTGGAAGACATTGCTCTATAAGGAGGGCCGAGTCTCACGTTTGAGACATAGATTTTGTGCGCAAGGTTTAGTATCTTTGTGTCAGGGTTTTGAGCCTTTGTAACTTGTATTCCTGCAAGCTAATGTCATCATAAGGATTAATGTTGACTTTGTGCACCACCACTATATGTTTTAGTAATTTGGCATAGTTGTTGGTTTGTCTTAGTTGAGTTGTAAATTCAACATTTAATAAGATTGTAATTGAAGTTTATCATTTGGGATTAGTGATTGAAAGAAAGTGAAAAAGATTCTCATATTTAGGAGAGACCTAAATAGAAAGTCACTAGGATTAGGAAGAGGCATTGAACATATGGAGTTGGTGTTCATAGAAGGCTAAGTGTATTAATTCGAAATAGTAAACTTCCTTTCTTGGGTAGAGTGCCCTCAAGACATAGGTGTGATTTTACAGAACTAGGTTACCAATATCTGGTGTTATTTATTGCTTTTATATTGACTCTGTATTGATGTCCATTTGTGTGTTAAATCTGGTTTAACTTTTTAGACCAATTATTCTAACACCATGTCTAACCTTTGTTCCTTCACAAATAGAATTTCAACTATTAAAATTTACAAATATATATATATATATATATATATATATATATATATATATATATATATATATATATATATATATATAATATGTTAGACCACTTTCCATGCTAATATTTTTATTTTTAAATATTTTTCGTCTCAAAACAATAACAAGAAGAAGAAAAACTTTGTCTATTAATTATATTATTGAGTTTATAAAATCTTTTGATTTTACATGTTTTAATAGTTATTTGATTTATGTTCCACTCTCAAATAAAAAAATTTAAAATAGAGAAAAAGTTGCAGGAATTCAACGTTAACTGATTCAAAAGAAAACAATTCCTCGATTTGAAATGCATTAAAAAATGACATATGCAAAAATAGATCAATTTAAATATTGTATATTGTATAAAATATTTTTGTTCCTTAAGTAAATATCAATGAATAAAATATTTTGTAAAATATAATAAAGACTGATTTCTTTGATCAACTTATCACAACAAGCAAATATTGAAAATTTTATCACACGATAATGAACATTGTTGTCCTCTTCATAGATCCGACAACAATCAACTAAATCAGCAAAGACGCGAATCTTCTAGTAACTAATTGCTTTCTTAATCTTCGGACGCAAACCGTTCTCAAACTTAATGCAGTTGGAAAACTCGCTATTCGGCCCATCATAGTGTTGGTAAAACTTTGCCAACTCACCAAATTTAGCAGCATACTCCACAATAGATTTTTTCCCTTGACTTAACTCAAGGAATTCAATTTCCTTCGTGCCACGAACATCTTCAGGAAAATACTTCCTTAAGAACTCCATGCGAAACACAATCCAAGAGATCTCCTCACCACTCGCTTCCAATCTCCTACGGGTCTCTAGCCACCAATCATCCGCCTCAACTGCTAGCATATGAGTCCCATACCGAACCTTCTGTTCAGGAGTGCAGTCCATGACACGGAAAATCCTTTCAATCTCCTTAAGCCATGTCAACGCGCCATCAAGATCATAAGTTCCCTTAAACACAGGAGGGTTCTCTCTTTGGAAGGTAGCCAAACTCCGAGAAGCAGCATTCTCTCCACCATTCGGTTGGTTCTCCAAAGCTTGAGCCATTGCTTCCAAAGCAGCAGCTATCGCAGCATCATTCCTCCCAGCCATCACAAGTCTTCACTACAACATAAAAGCAATCAACACAAACAACAATATACGCTTGTTAGACTACATTACGACACGACACATGACCGGACAAGACCGACCAGCTCTGATATCACTAATGTAACACCCCAAATCTACCCCGCAATTAACAGGAAATATCAGAGTACAAAATCTCAAAGTAAATAGAACATAACGATTTGGAGCATCACATTTTAAACAACAAAAATCACATACACATATCATGCTCGTCAACATGGATACATACCACATATAAAGGAGGGCAATATCCAATGCATTAATCATCACTTCCAAAAGGTAACCACATCGCAGCGAAAATCAAATTTCAACCACAGTCTAAGTCATGAACATCAAGGCCAACATGGCACAATATATCCAACCGATCTCAACATAACATAATGACAAAATCCAACAAAGAATAAGCAACAATAAACAAGACATAAGCAAGTAATCCAACATCCCCCTGAGTGTTACGTATCAGAGCATCGACACACCGACTCGAGCTATAAGGCACAAGACTACTCCTCGTCATTACCTGCACGTTACCAACGGAGGGTAACATTCAAACAGAAGAGGTGAGATATCATTCATTATAAAGAAATGTATGATAATATTCAAAGCGGAGAACTAATCATACATTGGTCACCACTTCTCAACGTATATCACTTACTACTACTCATATCATTCAACATCTTACCAACAACAATAATATCAATCTCAATTAAGGCATACATAGTCAATTATCGCATATGATTAAAGAAACAACCATCAACTCTACACAAGATAACATTCATGTTATGCACACACAAATATTCAATTATGATTCATCATATGACTCTACTTCTGCAACTCGAACAATGAAAATGCATGTGGTACCATTGGAGTAAAACTCCCGTTTCAAACAATTGCCATTAGGACGTCTCAAACATCCGCCACAAGGGCCGTCTCAAACATTTTCCACAAGGGCCGTCTCAAATAATGCAATGAATGTGACTCAATGATGCACATTCACACTTAACGACATAATCGACTCGAACAACATATTCTACGTAAATGGCATGATAAACTTAAACGACATAATCAATTCCGGATCTCCAATGTCAACAAAATTCAATTCAAGAAAAGTTTCCAAGAGTTTTCAAAGTTATACTAAGCATATTCTATGGAAAACATCAATTAGAGCTTCACATAGGTCCAAACGGCACTTGAAAAGGAGTCACGGTTCAAAAGTTACATCATTTCAAAGTTGGAACCATCTTTGTAAAACAGGGTCTACTTAGAGAAGGGGTCCAGAAGCAAAATACACACAAGGTCCACTTAGCGGAATACTAGCGACTCGCGACAGAAGCGAAGACCAAAACAAGGTCCGCTTAGTGGACTAGCTCCGCTTAGCGGAGGCGCGATTGTGCAGAAATTCAGTAACAGTATCAGACCTGCATAATCCCCCTCCCTTCACCCATAACTTATCCTAATCATCAATTAACCAGGTATAAGCACGAAATCTATCATCATTCATCACTATATATCAATTAAAACACATTTCAAATCATAAATCCATGCATTTTGTTCATAAACCCTAACATCTCTACACACAACTTTCCATGGATGTAAACATACAATCAAATCCCACCCAAAACATCATCATACATCCCTTTAGCATGAAAGAATCCCACCCTTACCTTTGGTTTGGATTGAAGCCAACTCTATGAAGTTGAATCTTGGAATTCTCCCTTTCTCTTCTCTTTACTCTCCTCTTCTATTTCCCAATTTTGTGTAAAAAGAGTTTCTATTCTCTAAACTTCTAAAACCCTTGTTTTAGTTAACCTTACTATCTTTCTCATAATGCTAATGGGCCTTAAATCACACCCTACACTTACTAATGCTATCTCAAGCCCAATAACTCTCTTAATTAAATCAACTTATATTATTTACTATAAAAACCTAATATATAACACCAAAATCACGTAAAAGACCTAATTAGTAAAATAAAACACATAGCATAACATGACATAATTAAATAAAACACGCAAACTAAAAACGGGCGTTACATTATACATCCTACGATTCAGAATGGGAGAAAATCTTCTCATATAATGCCTATCTTCTCTTACATAATCGGAGTATCAGTGCTTTGCGAGGAAGACATATAGCCATTTGTCGAAAACGGCGGGCGCTTGCGGCCGCATCTGGTATACCTATAGACTTTCTTGATATTTAGGGTTTCACAATAGTTTGGCTTAGGGGTTTCATCGGTTATTTGTTTTTTAGATTTGTTGTTTTTAATTTAGGGTTTCACTTATTAATTGATTGATGGATCTGTTGTAGTAGGAGCACACTTTTTGATTTAGTGTTTCACTGATTAATTGATTGATGGATCTATTGACTTGGTTGATATTTAGGGTTTCACAATTGTTTGGTTTAGGGGTTTCATCATTTAATTTTTTTTTGGATTTGTTCTTTTTGATTTAGGGTTTCACTGATTAATTAATTGATGGATCTGTTGTATTAGGAGCACACTTTTTGATTTAGGGTTTCACTGATTAATTGATTGATGGATTTGTTGTAGTAGCATCACATTTGTTTGATTCTAATTGCTCTTTATGGACTATATTTTGATTCTCATGGATGTGTGCTCTCATTTTGTGGATTATTTTTGTTATTAATTGATGGATCTGTTTTAGTAGAATCACATTTGTTTGATTCTCATTGCTCTTTGTGGACTATTTTTGTTATTAATTGATGAATTTGTTGTAGTAGCATCACATTTGTTTGATTCTCATTGCTCTTCGTGGACTATTTTTGTTATTAATTGATGGATTTGTAGTAGTAACATCACTTTTGTTTGATTCTCATTAGTCTTTGTGGACTATTTTTTTATTCTCATGGATGTGTGTTCTCATTTTGTGGACTATTTTTGTTGTTGTGGCTGCAAAGGGTTTCACAATTGTTTGGTTTAGGGGTTTCATCGATTATTTGTTTTTTGGATTTGTTCTTTTTGATTTAGGGTTTCACTGATTAATTAATTGATGGATCTGTTGTAGTAGGAGCACACTTTTTATTTAGGGTTTCACTGATTAATTGATTGATGGATCAGTTGACTTGCTTGATACTTAGGGTTTCACAATTGTTTGGTTTAGGGGTTTCATCAGTTCATTGTTTTTTTGGATTTGTTCTTTTTTATTTAGGGTTTAACTGATTAATTGATTGATGGATCTGTTGTCGTAGGAGCACACTTTTTGATTTAGGGTTTCACTGATTAATTGATTGATGGACCTGTTGTAGTAGCATCACATTTGTTTGATTCTCATTATTAATCTCAGGCTATATTTTAGGAAACTAAGTTTTGTGCTGATTGTATATCAGTAACAGAACGAGCCATGAGCTGATTTTTAGCACCCTGATATGTGAAAATTAGGTTAACTTGGTTAACCCTAATTTATGTTTGTTAGGCCTAGGGCCCAGGAGCTGCCTATAAGAAGACTGTTAGTCCTACTTTCAGAGGCAGAGGTTTTACGTGAAGAATACTTTGCGCTGCACTCTGTGCGTTAGGTTTTATTGGTCTCAGTGTTCTTTTGTGAGCCAAGCAATTGTCACTTTGATAATTGTATTGGAGTAGGGTGTGTTTGAGTTGTAATTTGCTGTGTCACTCTAAGCTTTTAAGCACGAGTGTTGTGTCCCTTGATTGAAGCTTTTAAGCAAGATCAATATTTGTTTGAAGTGTGTCTTCACTTTGAATTTATTTTTATCTGTCTTTTATCACTGTTGTGATTGAGGGGGAGTGAGTAGGAACTCAGGTCTAGCGTTAGATTGAAATTGTATTGGGTAGGTCTTAAGTGAGGGGTGCAAACTGATAGTTTAGCTCTAAATTAATATTGCTTATAGTGGATTTCCTCCCTGGCTTGGTAGCCCCTAGAGTAGGTGTTGTTATACACCGAACTGGGCAAACAATTTCCTGTGTTCCTTATTGCTATTGTTTACTTACTGCTTAATTTAATTATCTGTTCAGTAGTGGATGTCATAACATTTGATACGACATCGATGGTCTATTACTAGAATTTTCAATAACAAAGTATTTAATAAACAATTACATATACTAACATATGTTCAAGTGTGCGGGATCATAAGTCAAAGAATTTGTCGGGCTCTAACTCTGATTGAAACATATGAAGAGAAGCTAGAGACTCAGATTATGAAAGATCAGAATCTGATGACTCAAATTTTTAATGATAAGATTCTGATGTCTCACAACTAGGTAACCCAGCTTCTGGTGGAAACTCAGACTCTGAAGACCATGAGCGAAGGAACTTAACCTCTGACCCGTACTCAAATTTTAAAAGTAGGTCTATCTTGTCAAGTCGAGTCACGGTTTAAAAATAGAAAAATATTGTTTGAAACAAGTATTAAAAGAGGGACTAACATGGCTCAGTTAAATTTTTTAAGGGATTAAATAGAGACTTTTTTCTCTTTTTTTGTGAGGACTAAAATGAGTCTTCATTGACAGTCCAGTCACGGTTCAAAAATAAGAAAAAAAAACAATTTGAAAAAAATATTAATAGAGGGACTAACATGGCTCGGTTAAATTTTATAAAGGATTTAATAAAGATTTTTTTTCAAAGACTAATATGACCTCTGCAGTTTTTGTGAGAGACTAAAATGGACATTCACTTTAAAAAAAATGACTCTAGACTGCCATAGTGGTCTACTCCTAGGGTCGGCCCTGTATATGTTCTTGAGTCAGAAATGAAATGTATTCGTTTTATACTATATCTTTTTATTATTAATCATAATGCTCCTTCATGCGTATTATATAAGTCAATTTCTTATAGAATGAGTGATACCAGAGTTCATAATTGAAAGGTAAGTGTGTAAGTGTATGGCATAAGTTTAGCATTTTGTTCTAAATTTGTTTTTCTTTTGGTGTTATGTACAAAAGTTTTTCTAATTATTTGAGGGTTGCAAAATTGAAATTCTTTGACAGGTAAATTTCCTTATGGAACCAATCGAGTGTTCACATTTTTTGTTTGACTGCCTGTGATGTAATGGTAGAGCCATAGAGGATTTTGATGATTCAAAAAGTCTATAATGTAAGATATTATTATCATATAATATTAGAAATTGAATGTTTCATGCCAAATATTGAATGTTTACTAAGAATGCTTTACTTAAGTTTGTTTCTGGGTTAAGTTGATTGGTCGTTTTAGAGAAGGTAATATTGTAATGGTGATTAAAAATTAAGGGTATAGATATTTATAATTTTATAATTTGTTATATACAATTATTTAACCAAAATATTTATGATTAAAATGATAATATGATTAAAATTTAAAAAATGACTAAGAAGTTAATATCAAAGAGATTAAATTGATTAATTGAATTTAACGGATTTAAAAGTCATAGTAATATAGTTTGAACATATTTTGACTTTGTAAAGTTTATGATCATGTTTTATTTGGTTTTGATATTCAATAACATAAAATTATCAACCAATATTAAACTACAGCTATCAATTATAGAAATGTGTTTTTCCATTGTCTATATAAATAATAAACACACAAAAATTTTACTACATCGCAATATTTAATATTTAATAATAACGAAAACATGGACAAAAATATGTTTTTCTTTTTTCTACATAATTAATACACCATAAAAAAAATTCACTGAATCACAATGTGACTAATATTTTTGTAACTAATATCAAAACAAAAAAAGTTATATCCAAAAAATGTGATGTAAACTTAAAAAGGATTATTTATACAAAATAATATAGGCTTCAATTTATTATCTTTCTTAAAAATAATAATTTCTTTTGGTAAAAAAATTGACTTTTATTTATTTATTTCATTTTTAATATATTTTGAAAACAAATGCGCGTATCATATTAGTACCCATGCGTATCTCATTAATTTGAGAAAGAGTAACAAAACAATTGAAAAATAAAAGAAATGAAAACTGTTATTATTAATTATTGGAACTTCATTTAAAATATAATATAGTCAATATATTTAGAGAAAAATGTAGTATATTTAAGACGATAAATAGATATATTTATTTTTAACTATAATTCGATTTTCAGTTGTCACATTGTTAGAATATAATAGATTTTACTATATGCAATTTTTGTTACACTACAAGAAATCCTTGAAATAGCCAGGGGAATTAGCCAGGGGTAAACCTTCACGCAAATAAATGACGTTGTTTGGGGTAAAGCCCCTCGCAAAACACAATTTCAAAAAAAAAAACAACATTTGCATACCTAGGGGATACCCATCGCAAATAGAAGAAGAGGGAAATTTTGATTTTCAAAATCTGCATTGCGAGGGGATACCCCAAGCAAAATAAAGTGGCGCCAAAAAGAAAAATTTGTGGACAGCTAATGCAGCATTTAGCGAGGGGCATCCCCAAGGAAATAATAGTGCTGATTTTAGCGAGGGGTAGCCCCTCGAAAAAAAGACAGTATTGTCTTATCAACTGTGCTAGCAGTCTGCGCGTGCAGTCCCCATATTTCAAGGTTACAATTTGCGAGGGGTCCCCACACGCCCCATTGGACCGTTTCATTACCGAGGGGCAGCCCCCCGCTGATATCTGAATTAGATCCGTTGCGCATTGGACCGTTTAGTTAACATTATTATTTATCTTTCTTCTTCCTTTTAACAACAAAATTTCATTCCTCAACTTCTCAATCTCATCCCTCTCAATTTCTCTCAAAACTTCATTCCTCTCAACTTCTCAACAACACTTAAGGTAAAAATTCTCCTCAACTTACTCTCTACAATAGTATACATTCTTTTTGATTTCATATATAATCTAATTTTCGTTTTTTTTTTTTACAACAATTGAATCATAGAAGACACAATCTTGGAATAAAGCTCTGATATTTTGAAGGAAATTTTCAAAGTCTACACCAAAGTTGTCTTCAAATAAGGTACATATAAAATTTATGAACTTTTTTATATGTGTTTATGATGGAAGTGTATATATATATATATATATATATATATATATATATATATATATATATATATATATATATATATATATATATATATATAGTGTGTATGTTGTTATATATAAATTTTCTGTGTGTTTGTTATATATAGATTACAATTTAGATTTTTTTTTGTATGTGTTTATAATTTTTTTTTTAATTTTTTCGAAATTAAATTCAATAGTTGCTGATTTTTGAAATTAATAGTTTAAATATAGTATCAATATAAATAATATAATTTATGTTTAGTATTAAAAATAAGATTTTGTTTGGTATATTTTTATGTGTGTTAGTAAATATTATAATCTTTATTTAGAAAATTATTTAAATATTAAATAAAAATACGATTTTTAAATATTATACAAATATTATTTAAAAAATATTAGCTTTTTTATTTTGTATTAATAAAAACAGTCTAATTTTTATTTAAGTTTAAAAACAGTATGTATACTTAATAATATTATAACAGTACTATGTATAGTTTAAAAATAATAAGTATATAATAGTTTAAAATCAGTATATAATAGTTTATAATCATTATATAATAGTTTATAATCAGTATATTTAAAATAAGTATATAATATTAAAATCAGTATGTATAGTTTAAAAGGAAGAAGTATTTAAAAAAAGAGCATATAAATTTTGTATAGTTAATATTATTATATAAAAATACAGTATATAAATTTTGTACTTTTGAAATTAATAGTATATATAAACAAGTAAAATCAAGTAAATATATTTTAAAAACAAATATTTTTTAGGACTAAAAACAAGTATATAGTTTATGTTTAGAAAAAGATAAATATTGAAGATAATTTTATTGTATATAATAAAAAATAGTATATAAAAACAATATATTTATTAGAACGGTATATAAATAAATAGTATATATGTGTTCATATCTAACAAATTTGTGTGCTTTTGTGTATATATATATTTTTTAAAAACAAGTACGTATGTTTAGGACTAAAAACAAGTAAATATATTTTAAAAACAAATATTTTTTTAGGACTAAAAATAAGTATATAGTTTATATATGATAACATGTATATATATTTTTAGGACTAAAAACAAGTAAATATATTTTAAAAACAAATATTTTTTAGGACTAAAAATATTTAAAGATAATATATTTATTAAAACGGTATATAAATAATATATATATATATATATATATATATATATATATATATATATATATATATATATATATATATATATATATATATATATATATATATATATATATATATATATATATATATATATATATATATATATATATATATATATATATATATATATATATACTAGTAACAAACCCGTGCATACGCACGGGTTCTGTTCGGTTACGCGAATTTGGATACATAATTTATTTTAAATAAAAATGTTAAGAAAAAAATTTGATAAATAATTGATTATTTCATATATAAAAATATTTAGATCAATAATAGATTTTTTCCCGTATACTATTTTTGAATTAAAAATAATTAATCATAAAAATCATTTCTCGTATATAAAAATATTTAAATCAATAATAGATTTTTTCCCGTATACACACTTCATTTTTGTTTAGGTATCATTTACAAAAATATTTGCATCAATAGTAAATTTCGTATATAAAAATATTTAGATCAATAATAATTTTTTTCCCGAATACCATTTTTTTGAAAAAAATATTTGGGTCATAAATACCATTTTTCGTAAATAATTAATTTTTTTCCGTATACAAATATTATTTTTGTTTAGGTATCATTTACAAAAATATTTGGATCAATATTAAATTTTCGTATATTAAAATATTTAGATCAATAATATATTTTTTCCCGTATACCATTTTTTGATAAAAAATATTTGATCATAAATACAATTTTTCGTATATAAAAATATTTAAATCAATAACAGATTTTTTCCCGTATACAAACTTCATTTTTGTTTAGGTATTATTTAAAAAAATAAGGGTATTTTGGACTATTCCACAACCATTAATTTTCTTATATTATAGATTGATAGAATTTTTTTGGAAGATAGAAGTGAAAAAGTGATGAAAGAGAAAAAAATAGAGAATAGAGAGAGGTTTGATAAAATATAAGAGTTGTATTATTTTAATAATAAAATTAAGAACTTTATGGTACAAAGACCCAAAAACCACAATTTTAATGTGGTGGCAAAAAATCAAATAAGGGTATTTTAGACTTTTCCACAACCATTAATTTTCTTATATTATAGATATGTTCATATCTCACAAATTTGTGTGCTTTTGTTTATATATATTTTTTAAAAGCAAGTATGTATATGCTTAGGACTAAAAACAAGTAAATATATTTTAAAAACAAATATTTTTTTAGGACTAAAAACAAGTATATAGTTTTTATATGATTCACATGTATATATATTTTTAGGACTAAAAACAAGTAAATATATTTTAAAAACAAATATTTTTTTAGGACTAAAACCACGTAAATATATTTTATATAATATGTTTAGAAAAAGACAAATATTGAATATAATTAAACATGATTCACATGTGCAGTATGGAACATTACCAATTCTATCGTAGTTGGATGTATGATAGAATGTTTCCTGGACGACGTGGGCTTAAACCATTTTTTATGGAAGGAGTTGTCGCGTTTCTCTCGTATGCGTTTGCTCAAGAATGTTGTCGCAGGGAAGGAGGGGTAAGGTGTCCGTGTTTAAAGTGTGGTTGCAGAAATATTATTAGTGACCCTAGTGAAGTGAAGCGTCACTTGGAGAGAGTGGGTTTTAGGCCAAATTACTGGGTTTGGACATCTAATGGGGAAACAATGCAGGAGATGAATAGAGAGGCTTCTAGCAGTCAAACACATATAGAACCAGATATAAATAGAGTTGATCCAGGGAGTAGTTCATCACATATGCAGTGCCAGGAGCAATTTAATCTCGTCGAGGAGATGTTCACTGACGCATTAGGGGTGAATGTGGCGTATGATGAACCACAAGACTTAGATGGAGAAGAGCTCCCGAATGAGAAAGCTCAAAGGTTTTATCAGCTGTTGAAAGAAATAAATATACCATTGTTTGAGGGGTCTTCTGACTCTAAGCTATCAATGTGTGTGAGACTTTTGGCTGCGAAATCAAATTGGAATGTTCCTGATCAGTGTTTAGAATTCTTTGCGAGATTGATGTTGGACGCGACTCCTGTGAAAGAAAACATGCCTACAAGTTATTATGATGCAAAGAGGGTGGTGTCGAAGTTGGGATTAGAAGTTAAAAAGATTGATTGTTGCATTAGAGGTTGCATGTTGTTTTATGACAACGAGTTTGGTACAAATGATGGGGAATTGGAGGAATGTAAGTTTTGCGAGAGTCCGAGGTATTTAGTTAGTAGTAAAGGAGTTGACCAAAGGCAAAATCGCATTGCAGCGAAATCTATGTTTTATCTACCAATAATACCTAGGTTGCAAAGAATGTTTGCATCAATGCACAGTGCAAGCCAAATGGCATGGCACCATACAAACATAATTAGTTCAGGCATGATGCGACATCCATCTGATGGCGAGGCATGGAAACACTTTGATAGAGTTCATCCTGAATTTGCACTTGAACCTAGGAATGTCCGACTTGGATTATGCTCAGATGGGTTCACTCCTTATAATTTTTCAGGAAATGCATATTCTTGTTGGCCAGTTATTGTTACCCCGTACAATCTCCCTCCTGAGATGTGCATGACGAAACCTTACATGTTTTTGACATGCATATGGAGACAGGTGGATCTAGCATGCCATTACCCATTCCTTCAGAGGATGATACCAGTGCTCCTGGAGATACCAGTGCTCCTGGAGATACCAGCGCTCCTGGAGATACTAGTGCTGAGGAGCAAACGAAGAGGAAGCGTATTTTGAAAAAAAATACGACTCAAAAAATTAAGTATCATGAGGGCAGACTAATCATTTATCCCGATGCAGGATCGTAAGTTTTTGTGTTTTTATATTATATTTTAAATATGAGTTTTATTTAATCAATACTAACTCAAGATTTTGTTGTTTAGAATTGTTCCCTCACATCAGGCAGTATCGATCATAACAAATATTATAAAAGAGAAGTACACACAATTTTGGCCGTCTTATGGAGCTGTACATGAAGATGAGAGGGAAAAATGGTTTCAGGCATTTCAGGTATAATTTACTTATTCATTTTGACATTTCCTTTTTAATTTTTGTGATATTCATGATTCTACTTTATTTAATATTTTTAAATTCATACAACAATGTAGGAGCATTGTGTTTGGGATGTTAGAGATGAGGCCGCGATTAAAGAAAACTTTCACACAAAATGTGCTGCTCGATTTTCTGATACCATGAGGAATGTTAGACTTAAATGGGAAGCAAAAGGGACGCGTCCACGTTGGATAGGAGAAGATATATTCCCACAGCTTATTGATCATTGGAATTCTGATAAGTTTAAGGAAATATCTGAGCAGGCAAAGAAAAATAGAGCATCTGAAGTTGGTGGCTGCAACTACGCAGCGGGAAGTATTAGTGTGGCTGAAGTTGCGCGAAGGATGGTACATAAATTTATTAATTTTTTATTAAACTTTTATTTAAATGTTTCATTATGTATAATTAATTTTTTTTACTTATTTAGCGTGAAGAATTAGGCAGAACTCCACTTCTTAGTGAGCTCCACATGGAGACTCATCTCAAGAGAAATGGAGAGTTTATTGACGAGCGCGCAAAAATCACTCAAGTAAGTTATTTTTATGTCAAAGATATTTTATTTATTTCTTTTATATGTACATAGTTTTATTTCTTTTTTATATGTAATAGTTTATTTGAATCATGATAACATTTAATTTTTTTATAGGAGAATTTTGATAAAGAACTTGCCATAAAGTTGTCAGAGCATCCTGAAATACCCGAACCACCACCGGGGTATCCTGTTGACCCCAGTATTGGTTTTCAGACTTGGTATAAGGTTTCAGGTGGAAAGAAGAAAAATGGGAGAGTGTATTGTACTTGAGGGTATTCCAAAAATATCAAGCGGCGTAGTAGAGATTTCAAAACGAGATATACTGATGGAGAAGGATCATCCACTCCACCTATATTAACCTCCGAAATGCTTGAAACTGTGAGAAACTTGGCAAATACTGAGGCAGCACAACAAGTAGCAGCAAGAAATTTGGAAATTGAAGAGATGAAGAGAAAACAATTAGAGATGCAGGAGGAAATGCAAAGAAGAGAAAGAGAATTACGGGAAGAAATGAGGAGAGAATTTCAGGAAGAAATGAGGAGGCAGGCACAGGAATATCAAGAAGCAATGCGAATTGCAAATGAGCGGTCACAAAGGTTTGATCAATTTTTTGCTTCACAAAATATGAGTTGTGGTGGATTTGGAGGAATTAGTGGACATGGAGGAGCTGATGAAGAAGAGGAGGAACAAGATGGGGGAATAATTAAATTTACATATTTAAGTTTATTTTAATTTGTATGGAACAATTTGTGTTAATTATTTTGAACTTATTTTTAAATATTATTGTAATTTTGTATGGAGTTTAATTTTTAATATATTTGCTTAAATATTAATTATTATATGTATTTTAATAATTTTGTTTTAATTTAATTTATTATTTATATATTTTAATTTAAATTATATTATATATATATATATATATATATATATATAAATTATTATGTACGATATTGAAAATTATATTTTTTTTCAAAATATAAACAATTTGCGAGGGGCTATTCCCCAAGCAAAATATCTGACGCAGTCTGCCCATGCGCAGACTGCTAGCTGGTGCCTATTGCTGTAGCCTGCAGAGTAGAATTTTGACTTTTCAATTAGCGAGGGGGAAAGCCCCTGGCAAATTAGCGAAGTGTGTATCCCCACGGTAATTGAGTTGCGACCCCCTGTTTTGCTAGGGAAGCTGTCCCCTCGCAAATTGTGCATTTGTGAGGGGTTTTTGCCTTTAGTGAGAGATTTAACCCCTGACAAATTGCAGTATTTCTTGTAGTGTTAATGGTATTTAATCATTTTTATTTAGAGATTAAAGAATTGTTTTATCTTTAAAAATAGTTTATTTTTTTATATTTTTAAAAATTATTTTTATAAAATTACTTTTAAAATATTAAAAAAAATTAAATTCTTTTTTATAAATAAAATGATTAAGTTTGATAGATTGTAACTTAAAAAAATATATTATTAAATATTAAAATATAGTCAAACTCAAATATTTTTTTTATAAAATAGTATTTAAAATAACTTTTAAAGTTTTTAATATTCAGAAAAAGTTAAAATAAAATAATGAAATTCTAAAAAAAATTAAAAAAATTAATTTTTTTAATAACATTATAAAAATTATTTTAAAAATTGAAACAAATTGTCTATAAAATAATATTGTGTAATGTGTAGGACTAGACAGTGTTAAAAAATGTTACATATTTTATTTTATTTTATTGTACTTGTCTTAAAGTGAATGTTTAAATGATTTTCAACTTATCAAGACTATCCATTATAATTGGATGGATACTAACTCTTTTGTTTGTCCTTTAACATTCAGTTTTTTACACAAACAAAAGAACTAAACAATGACTAAATTGTAATCAACAAATTTCCCACTAAACTCATGAGCAATTTTCAACTAACTACCCATTATAATTGGATCGATACTAACTCCCTTACTTGTCCTTTAACATCTACTTTTTTTACACTAACAAAAGGACTAAGTTATAACCAACAAATGCTTCCGTAAATTCATGAGCAATTTTCAACTAACTATCCTTCCCAATTGGATGAATACTAACTCTCTTATTTGCCCTTCAACATTCATTTTTTTAACTAACAAAAGGTCTAAATTGTAATCAATAAATTTCTCACTTAACCCGTAAACAATTTTGACCTAATATCCTATACCAATTGACATGTGTCATATTTCAAAATTCCCCTTCAAATACAATCAATTTACTACTTGGTTTCCTCATTTCACACTTTCAATGTCTAGTTCCAAAATAACTTTCAACCTTCTATCTTTGCTTCCTTTCCCTACAAATTTATACACATGCTCTATTTTTCCCTCATCAGTTCTTCTTTCATTCATGCATTCTTCTATATTTCATGCATTCTTCTTCTTCTTCTTCTTTCACGACAACATTTCATGCATTCTATTTTTTATTTTTTCATCCATTTTATTTTGCATTCATTGTGCTTTTATGTTTATGACTTGGCTTTTTTCTGTTATGTTGTTCAACATCAGTTTTGCTTTATCAATGCAAGATTTTCAATAATGACATTAACGATTCTTGGTTTTTTGGCTTTTAACGCCGTTTATGTCAAGCTTCATGATTTTACAATTTATCAATGCCCAACTTTTGATCAAAACTATAGAAGTTCCAAGCTTTCTACTTCTTTTTGTCATATTTGTGATAACATTTTAAGCATGAAATATATTTTGATTTGCAGTTAAAGTTTACATGTCATAGGCTTTGCATATACTATATTTTATCTAATGATTCTCATTTACGCTTCATATATTTTGCATTTATATTTCATGAAATGTATTTTAATTTGCAATTAAAATATGTATTTTGATTTTGCTTTCTCTAATGATTCTCATACTTTGTTTTGGGTTTAAGTTTATCATTTTATGGATATACTTTGTTAAGGATTTTGATTTCTCTAATGATTTCATATACTTAAAGCACATACTTTGTTTTGAGTTTATGTTCATCACTTTATGCATATATCACTTAATGATATAACCATTCCGATTAAAACACATATTTTGATTACATTTAGTTTTATATAATCATTACTCTTGTCAAGTTTTTTGTTTCCATGTCTCGCTTTTGCCAGATTCTATCTCATGTTTTTGTTTGTCCTGGTATGCTATAAAATCTCGGTGGAATCCGTTCGGGTTAATGAAAATTTCCCCTTACTACTCGACAGAACTCCAAAGCATTACTCTAAATAAAGAAACTTTATAAGGCTCGTGTCTCCTTTTCTTAGAATGACCCTACATCTAACTCTCCTTGTGATCCTGTTTTATCTCGTGATACCCTCTTTTTTCTATTATTGATGTCTCTTCTAACAAGAAACATACATATGACTCTAACTCTACTCATAATAAGATTGTATTCGATGATGCCCTCTCCGAGATCCATGTAGTTGTACCTGGTGCATCTAGTGTGGCTAAGGTTGTTAAGGTTGTTGGTCAGAAGCCATATGCGTCTAGTAAATCTAAGGTTGGTAAGGTTGTTGGTGAAAGACATATGTTCCCTAAGGTTTCTAAAGTGTGAGAAGAACAGACTGATGTCGATAATGAGAGGATCATATCAATCAATAGTTTTATTTAAAATTCATACTTATATTAAATTATGTATTAATAACTAAATGATTTGCTTTATTGGGTTTATTTTTCCAAAACAATAAAATCTCTTCAATATATAATTGTTGAATGTATATTGGAGTACTTTTAGTTTATCGTTTCCATAGGGATTGGTGTGATATCACCGTCGTTCTATAGTTTATATTGTCTTGAGTTAAAGTTACTTTGAGTATGGTTTCAATTTTGTTAACGGAACTGTTCGGTCTCATACAAGAATTGAGAAACGATATTTGCGGTTTTAAAAGATGGTAAAAGAATATCAAGATTAGGGTTTTATAATTTACTTCATATGTATTTTCTTGATAAAGCATGTGAACTCATAAATACACATATCCTCTCAATATGTTTCATGTCTAAACCATATTGTGAGATTTGCCATTTTGATTCTTAAATGATCTCTCAACTTAACTATCAAAATGACAACATTCAAAGCTTAATATTGGTGAATATCAACTCACAAAGCTATTTCCAAACTTTATTTGTTGATAGATGAAAAACCTAGTTCAAAACTTGAAAACTATTTCTCAATAAGAAAACAAATCACATATAAATATAAACACAAGGTTTTTCACCATATATTAATCATCACTTGTTCACATACAAAGGATAAAAAGAAATACATACTACAAGATAAATTATCTACCTCTAATCTTGACACCAAGAAGGATTTAGCCACCCATTTCCATGGTGACTTGAGCAACAAATAAACAATCAAGCTTTATGAACATCAAACTTGAAGTCTCAAAGATTGATGGTTAAAAGCTACGATTTTGGTTAACAATGGAATATTTAGGGTTTTTACACACAAAAGCTTGATTTCTAGGTCAAGAGAGAGAAACAAAAGATGGAATTGATGTTCAAAATATCTACAAAGTACTAAAATAGCATGGTCTATCTACCCAAATTCGTCGGGCGGCTGCAAAGCTTCGCCCAGCGAAACCCACTAAATGGGCCACGTGACCTAAAACAACGCAAAAGAAGAGACCAAAAATATCTTCACTCGCCCGGTGAGCCAAATGCTCCGCCGGGCGGACCAAGGCAGAAGTGAGGCCAAAATTTCACCCCCTTCGCCTCGAGCTCGCCCGACGGCTTTTCGCCTCCAAGCCTCGCGTCGGGAGAGCTTTCACAAACACATCCAAAACCTCGATTCTTCAGCTTTTTTCCCGATTTTTCTGCACTTTTACTATCACCAAACACTGAAACACTAAAAAACACATTAAAATACTAAATATTCACATTTTCCAAAATCACTTATTAACATAAGCTATTTTACTAAAAAACATAGAAAAAGACTAAAAAGCGGCACAATTCTACATGAAAAACTAACTACATTTGACACTTAACAATAGTCGATTTAATAAAATGTTAAGTGTGACTTAATTTTAAAGTATACATATAGTGGAGCTTTAAACATGGCTACCAATACTTATATGAGGACATTAAAGATATTACTCTTCAAGTATCAATATCCATAGTCAAGTTGTAATACAAATTAAGCTTTTACCATTTAGCATCTCATTGTTTCTTTGAATTGGACTTTTGTGACTCTCTGAATAGAGGGCTTAGTAAATTTATTATTTTGTTGCCTTCATTTATTCATCTTAAAGATGGTGGGTTACTCTTATGCCATAAGAATGAATAACTCTTTTTCTAAATCCATCATATGTTTGAAAGAACACCATTAATGAAATGATTGATAATTTTTGGTGGATCTCGTGTCTTTTTTGTTTTCACTAGAATATGAGAAAAAGTCATAAAAAGACAAATAATAATATTTAAAAGACATGTTCGTGTTCTTATTTTCTACAATTATATCATCTCTCATAGACATAGTAATTTAGCCAACAAAAATTATCTTATCATAAATATAGGACAATAAGGAGTTCTTAATCTTGCCCTATGAAATTGTTAAAATGATCTCTATTTGGAGTATTTAGTAACATTCATTCTCAATTATTTTTATAAGTAAACTTTATTTTTAAATTAATTGAATAACTGGGGATGGTGATGTATTCGATCTATATATAAATTAAATATATTAATTATTTAATAAATTAAAAAAAATTGTTTATCATATTAATCAGAGATAATAATATTCTACCTATAGTCTATTTAGTTTGGATTAGTTAATTTGAATTTATTTATGAACATAAAATTTATAAGACTTTGAGAGAATTTTTAAATACATCTTAAGAAATTTTTCATACGCTTTTTTTCAATAATTTTTTAGTTTGTAAAAATTTCTTATGAAAACAGACTATGTTATACAAAAATAATTTAATATTATTTTATAATTTATAATAGAAATATTTTATGTAAACTTGTACATAAATGTTTTTTCTTTCTGAACTGCTAATATGTCGTGGATTTGATTGGCATGTCCCCATCATCATTAAATTGTTAAACCATAAATGGAAGAAATAAGGTTTTTTCTTTCAAATGTAGGGTACATGATTTGGTGGTATCATTAAAGCTAATTTTACAATTTTCCGAATTTGGACTTTTTAAGGATTTTAATTTGGCTTGACCCATGTATGTTTTGTGATAAAATTTATTTTAAGAACAAATAAATGTCTTATAAATTAAATTAAACTGAGTGATATGTAAATATTTTTATAAATGCTATCTGAGTCTTGAAGTCTGTCCTCATTCTGATGAGTCTCTAAAGTCTAACTCACCTAAAAAATATTTTATAAAAAAATCTCTCCAAAAAAATATATTTTAAGAGAAACTTCAAACTATTTTCATAACAAATTGGTACCCAAAGGACATTAATCTACGATTTGAGTTATTTTACTTAATAAAAATTTTCCATTTAATTAAATGTTGAGGGTGGGGTGTGGATTTGATATGGAATCTACCTTTTTAAATGGATTTTTGACAAAGGTGGGGACCATTCTTCATCGTTGAAGAACCACTATAGTCTTTGAATTTTTTTCGGATCTCTAATTAGAGGTTCAATTTATTGAGGAGAGAGATAGGAGGTTTGAACTTGAACACATAATAGGGATAATATTTTCTTTTGTGGTTTCTGCTTATCAAATTCAAGTGCATCTCTATTCTTTATTTAATGCTTATATAGGGAGGGAGAATTCAAACCTTCCCTTTATTTGGGATACTTGGAATTCCTTTAAGGTGATGGTTTTTTCTTGCCAACTTTTGTAAGATAGATTCCTTTCTAGAGAGAATATGTTAAACAGAAAGTCATTGTCGGCTCTAAGGATATTTCATGTATCTTGTATCAGAATTTTCTTGAATTTACCTCTCATTTGTTTGTTACATGTAACTTAGCCTCTAGTATTTGGCATGTGATTTTTTAAGTGGTTAGGGGAGCAAGTGGCTCTTCCTCTGGACCCTAGAACTCTTTTTTGAGCTTTTTTCTATATCTAAGATTAGGGAGGGCGTTGCTATGATTTGGTATGTCATAGTGTGGACGATTTGATACGTGTAAAACAATAAGTTTTTCTCTAATATGTCAACAAATGTGAAAAAGGTGGAGAATAAGTGTTTTTTAGCTTAAGATTGGTTTTTAGTAGGTCAATTTGGAGCTCTTCTTTTATCTTTTAATGACTTTAGAACACTATCTTTTGTCTAAACCAAAAACAGTTCAAGAGTTTTGTCTCGCTTGAGACGTGTAGTAGTTTTTGGTCTTGCTTTTGGGCTTTCTATTTTTATCGATGGCGAACTGGCAGATTTAACTTAATTATCTTTGACAATTTCTTTATAGACCCCCCATCCTTCTTGGTCACCCGCGGCGAAAATCCCAAAATGCCCCTATATTTTGGAAATGCATCTCCGAAGTTAAAAAAAAGAGTGATTTTGGAAGTGCATCTTCGAAAACACCTTTTTTTTTTACTTAAAAAAAATTATTTCGGAAATGCATATCCGAAAACAACATTTCGGAGATGCATTTCTAAAATATCGTGCGTTTTGCTGTTTAAACAAAAACAACCTCCCCCCATTTCCATTTTACCCTAAACTTTAAACCTTCCACATTTCTCTAGCATTTGCAGAAGCGACCAACAAAGGCTACTTCAAAGAACATCAAATTGCTCTCCAACATTTAAAGACCACTTCTAAAGCACCATCAACATCATTTCAAATCTGTAAGTTTTCAAAACTTGAATTGTAGGATTGAAATTGATATTAGGGTGTTAGAAATTAGTATAATGTGGTACATTGAAGTTATTATGTCACTGGATATACTTAGTGTCATACCCCAAAATTTACCCGATACGACGCATATATGTTAATTTATTGAGGGTATTAAAATTAAGAGTTATGGGGTTTAACATATCTATTGTTAAACCCGATCTCTTATAAAACCATCTTTAATTAGATACGGAGGTGTGGTTAGAAGGCATTTGGGCCCAATCATTTGGCCTCTTAATGGCGTTTCCTTGTCCTTCTATCTATTTTTATAAACAATAGATGTTTAGGCTTTTAATTAATTATGTATATATATTTCGAAAATTAGTATTATTATTTATTTCAATTATTAATAATGGCTATTTTAGTGTACCGCTAATGGTGGAAATTGTTGTTGATTATTAATCTTTTGGCTTATAATATAACGGTTTTTAAATAATTAGATCACTATTAATCGTTAACAAAATTATTATTGTTGTTATTAGTTTATTATCATTACTAAAAATATTATTATTGTTTTTAACTATTGCTGTTATTATCAGAATAATTATTTAATTAGGTGTTGGGTCAATGAATATTAATGAATTAGTATGGTGTTTGGGCCAAACGTAACAAGGAGTGGGCCAAGGGTTGACTCAGCCGGTTTTGGTGCGGCCCATCATACGAAGGATTCACGGGAAAAAGGTAAATGCAAATCGAACTTAGCTTTAAGGATGATATGCGTTTTCGTTTTGATTGAATGATTTAAGGGATAATTTGTGGGTTTCTGGAGATTTTAAGGGTTAGGGTTCTTCTATTGGTTAGGGTTCATGGAGTTCTAACCTAGGGTTCTTGGGGGTTTCAGACTTTCTAGGTTGTTCTTGTTGAAACGAAAGAGAGGATAAGGGAGAAGAAAGAGAAGAGTTGATGGGAAATTGGAAAGGATATGAATCGTGACTACTCCTTTTGCATAGTTTAGAGATAATAATCTAGTGTTATCCTTACCGTGTTCCCTAATTGTTTTTTTCCAATCTAAATCAATCTAACGCGTAGATCGTCACTGGTCCACCGTAAACCCAAGCACCCTCATCACACTAAATCCCAGCGGACCTGAAACTTAATGGGCCTAGGCCTTTTACTAATAGCACACCCTCAATATTTCTTATCCAGAACAAAATACACCCCCTTCAAAAATAAAGAAAACTAGTTAAATTATTTTGTTAATTCTAATTAATTGTTTAATTGATTTCTTAATTTTCTCCTCGATCCGACTATACCTAATGGTCGCATTGGCGAGAAATAAATTTAATAAAATAAGAATTAATTTGTTTGTTAACATTAATTCTTATTCAATTGATCCTCGGTTAATTTTCTCTTCGATCCGATCATACCTAATGATCGCATTGGCGAGAAATAAAGCAATAAAATACAATAATGAAATTCGTTATCATGTAATAATCTAATCTATTAATTATGAGAGATAATGATAAAACTATTTAATTATCTAAAACTAAAATACATTTTATTTGCTGTTCGTGATGATCGAATCTATCGATCAGAATGGTCAGCAATCCTTCATCTAATCCTTTAACTATGGTGATCAAACATATTGATCATCGGAACTAACGGTAACATATTAAACCAGGGTTGTACGCCATTTAAAACACTCATAACTCATCTCTTCAATACTGCAATTTCAAAACCCCGATAAGGTAATTCAAAATACCTTGCAAACCACAAATCTCAAACCTACGATAAGGTAACTCAAAATACCTTCAAACCACCTCATATCTAATTCTAAGGCGTACAACCCTGCCCCGAACTACGTAGACTTTGATCCTCCATAAGGAGGTACGTAGACACTTGGATAAGCAAGGCGAGTCCCCTTCCCCCAAAATCTCACTTTTCACCCTATTCATTTCCTTAGCTATTAAACCTTAACATTTGGCCATAAACCTTCGCCTTTAAATTCAAAATCTTAGGAGAGGGTTAAGGGTGCCTGACACCTTCCCTTGACCCAAATATAATATCTTACCCTGAATCTCTTAACCGCGTAGGGTTTCCTATTCGCCCTGGTAGAATAGGTGGCGACTCTAAAAATCTTTATTTTTAGGGCAGGTTGTTACACTTAGATAGAAAAAAAATTCATTTTGGAGCATTTAGGTCAAGGTGTGGAGGTTCTACAAAAATGGAGTTCGCAGGGGGGTTTCGGAAGTGCATTTCCGAAAACACCTCCTTGGCCAATTTCGGAAATGTATTTCCGAAATTAAACCAGAAATGTTTTTTTTATTTTCTTGATTGTTTCGCATTCATATGGACTTCAATTTTTCAGGAAGACAGGCAACCCCGCGCGACTTAGACAGGGCAGAGAGACCTAGACAGCGTCGGCTAGACGCGAGTGGCCAGCACAGTTGGCATCGACACATGGATGGGTTAGAGTACGAGTACCCGTGCAGATGGATGAGTAGGTAGTTAGGCCGAACTGGGTTAACAATTAACTGTGTTATTTATCTTATGCATTGTGTTGTTTATTCAGTCATGGATGTTATGACATCGTGTATAACATCAGGTTCAGAAGTGTTAGTTGTTCCTTTACAAAACCACATAAACTTTACAATCTGGTTATGTTGACTGAACATATGTGATCCCAGGTCTCATTGACTCCTTCTTAGGGGTAATTAAAAATTGGGGGATCTTTCTGTTCTGCCTCTGCTACATTAATAACAGATCAGATGTCTTGACATCGTGAATGACATTCGAGTCTGTCATACCAGAATTTCAAGTATCGGCGAATGCAGACCATCTAGGAGTGGCATTGTGTGGATGGGTATGTGACATGATTTTATCGGGTGTCACATCCTCTGCTGACACCCGACGCACCCGGAGCTCCTAGGTCAGCACACGAGGAGATCGTGGAGAACTAGCAGGCCGAAGATGACCATGACACTGATCTCCTGGCAATATGCCAGCGGATAGAGATGCTTGGGCAGGACGCATTGGTTTGACTCTTTGTGTTTTCTAACTAAAAAATTGTTTTAAGGACAAATAAATACCTCCAAAAGACACCATTTAAGAGCAACTTTCAAACTATTTCAATAAAAAATTAGTTTAAAAAGGACATTAATCCATAATTTGAATTATTTTATTTAGAATGATATTATTTGAACACCTAAAAATTAATATCGTTAGATACTGTATAAAAATATACCATTTATAACTATTAATATAATTTTATTAAAATTAGTTAAATTTAAAAGAAAATTTCTTTACCCACCTCCCTATGGGGGGTCACCCCAGCGAAATTCCCAAACTACCCCTGCTTCAGAAATGAACTTCCGAAGCGCTTTTTTTTTTAAAAAAATTTCCTTGATTCGGAAGTTCATCTCCGAAAACACCTCATGGGGGGTGCGTTCGGAGATGAACATCCGAAAACACCTCATGGGGGGTGAATTCGGAAGTTCATTTCCGAATTATGCAGAAACTGTGTTTTTTTTTTATGTTTTTTCTTAAACGCAACCGCATTTTAATTAAACGTTACCGGCAAATAAAATAAACAATAGATAGACTGAAAACACTAATATGATAAATAAACAAAAAAATACTAATATGAAAATATTATATACAAACCGAAATAAATAAAAATAGTGTGCTAAATATACAATCCAAAATCAAAAAATGAATAAACCCCACCACTACTGGGTGTGCCTAACCCGCTCACCCTGGGCCCTCCTCTGCCGCCTGTACCCCGCCGCACGGCCCGCATCAGTGACGATCATCTCCATCACGGCGACTGCCTCTGGTCCGCCCTGATGAATGACACCTCGATGCAACGCGTCCCGCCCAAGCATCTCTATCCGTTGGCAGATCGGAAGGAGATCAATGGCGTGGTCATCCTCCGCCTGCCGGTTCTCCAGGATCTCCTCGTGTGCTGGCCTAGGAGCGCCGGGAACGTCGGGTCTCAAGAGAGGATGGGACACCCGGTAGAACCATGTGACGTACCCCTCCACACTGTGCCAGTCCTGGGTGACCCGCATGCGACGGTACTCCTCCGGTACCACATGATGCTGCCACTCCTCCCATATGGCAGTGAGCTGCACTCTGGTCACTGTGTCGGGAGCAGCCTCGAAGGGTGACCTGGGTATGATCTGCACGAACCCAAACTGCCGCATGCACCGCTCCGGGAGATACCGGACCATGATGCCGGTCCCGCATGCCAACCAGCCTGAATATAGAGCAACCCCGTCGAAGGGGACAACCTGAGCATAGTCGGCGAACGGCCTCCAGGTGACGTCGTCGTGCATCGTGCGGTCCAGGTACAGGCGGTATGGTCCCACCGCATCGTTCCCCCTCTGGAGGTCGTATCTGGCGGCCCTGGGCATGGCGTCAACGTACGCAGGATCGATGTGGAAGCCGTGGATGCGGGAGAAGTAGGAGATGATCCAGCTCTGAAACACAAATACGATAATGTATTAAAAATAAATACGAAACATAAATAAATAAATAAATACGAGAATGTGTTAAAATCAAACGTACTGTAAGCAGAGTGCAGGATCCGACCAGCTGCCTCGTCCTCCAGTTGGAGGCCTCATTCAGCTTCTGGTAGAGATATGCCAGAGTAGCTGCCCCCCAGTTCCACTGGTGAACGGTATCCAGGTCCATGAAATAGCGGAGGTAGGTCACGTCGACGTACCTGGCGCTCTTGTCCACAAAGCATGCAGCGCCTACCACATGCATGTACCAGCACCGGAGAGCGCAGCCGCGGTGATACTCTGTGAACAGCTCGTCACCCTCACCCTCAACCTCGGCAGCCGCGTCCAGGTGGTGCTCAAAATAAGTGCTCAGTGTGGTGAACCGGACATGAGGCCCAGATGTCGTGACGCACTCAAAGTGAGCAACCTCGTGCTCCAT
Organism: Vicia villosa; assembly: GCF_029867415.1. NCBI lineage: Eukaryota > Viridiplantae > Streptophyta > Magnoliopsida > Fabales > Fabaceae > Vicia > Vicia villosa. Next base: position 8,079,681 of record NC_081184.1, on the reverse strand, counting down.
GCCCAAGTAGAGCGTCATCCACTCAATGGCCTCCACCCTCTGGATCTTGGAGTGGGTCAACAGCGGCCCCCTAATCGGCAGGTGGAGAAGACACTGCACGTCATGCAAGGTGATCGTCATCTCCCCAACCGGCAAGTGGAAAGAGGACGTCTCCTTGTGCCAGCGCTCCACAAATGCCCCCTGCATGCCGGTGCTGATGGTGGTGTACCCCGTCATGCAGAGCCCGCTGAGCCCTGAACCTCGCACATGGTCGTTAAACCACTCAGCTGCTGGTTTAAACAGACCGAAAATCTTGCGGGCGTGGTTCACCATTTTCAGCGGCTCTCTCTCCTGTTACAAAAAAAACAAATAAGCGAGAAATAAACGGTAAAATTATAAAAAATGGTGAAAAATAAACGGCTAAGTTAAAAAAAATACCTCTCCCTCCCAGATCCGCCGAGCGACGTGATCCTGGTAGTGAATCAGCAGGGAAGTGTCAAAAGGCCCTCCCGGAAAGCTATCCACCTCCTGCTCCTCCTGCTCCTCCTCCTCCCCGACTGGAGGGTCAACATCCGGTATGACCTCCTCCTCCTCCTCATCCTCATCCTCCTCCTCTCGCTGGCGGGAAGAAGATACCCGAGCCAGCCTACTCCTAGAGCCTGAAGCAGATGAACTCTCCACCAAGTCCTGTGGAACGCGGACACGGCGTCCCCGTCCCTGGGTCGACGCCAGCTGCGCCGCCGCCCGCTCGCGTCTAGCCGACGCAGTCTGGGACTCTCTCCCCTGTCTGATGCGTGTTGGCTGGTCTGACATAATCCTGTAAACAATCGAAATCGATTAATATGCGAGACAAATGAAAAAACAAAAAAAAAATTAACTTCTGGTACAGTTCGGAAGTTCATTTCCGAAAACTGGGATGGAGGTGTTTTCGGAAATGAACTTCCGAAACACCCCCACGCAGAGCTTCTCTGCAACCTCCAATGGCAGACCCAAAAACCTAAACCAAATCCATTTTTTTGCCTACTAAACATCCTAATATCAGTACTAAGCTATCTTAATGTCATTTTTTCAGATTCTAAACACCCTAATATAGTTTAATCAAATAGATCTAAAACTTGAAAAAACAATGATAAACTTACCAATTAGTGTTTAATGATGAGTTTGGTTGAGTTTGGAAGTAGAGTTTGGCTACTTCACACTTGCTTATGCAGAAATTTCGCCTATGGAAGTGTTTGATGATGATTAGGGTAAATGATTTGGGGGAGGGGGAGAGTTCTGCTTAATCTGCAGAACGCGTTTTATTTCGAAAGTTCATTTCCGAAATTGTAGTTTCGGAAATGAACTTCCGAAATAAGACACTTTTTTCAAAAAAAAAGGCGCTTTCGGAGATGAACTTCCGAAAACACCTTTTTCATGCATTTCGGAAGTTCATTTCCGAAGTCAGGGGTATAATGGGGTTTTCACCAGAGGTGGACTAGAAGATAGGGAGGTGGCCAAAGAATTTCTCATTTAAAATTGTATATTTATTGTATACAAATACCGTGTTAAACACCTAAATATGATGTCAAAATATTATTTCTTTTTTATTTAACATAAATTTTCCTTTTTAATTAATTTTTGTAAGGGTGGGTGTGGATTTCATATAGAATCTACCTATTCAAATGGACCCTTATGACATGTTTATTTTGTTAGGATAATTTTTTTACATAGTAAAATTTGGTTAGTCATTAGTCAAGTGGAAAGAATAAGAACTTTATTAAAATTAGAGATATAAATTTATAAGCAATCAAAGCAACTTAAACAATAAAAAGAGTACCATTCAACTGGTACTAAAAAGCATGCAAGTGGTGGTATATAACTTATTAAACCAGCAACTATGATCATCTCAATCCTATAATCTTTTAATTTTATGGCCACAAATCAAACCTATCAAGATACCAAAACTTTATAAATCATATATTTAATCTAAACTTACATACATACAAACACATAAGGTTTCTACAACATTTTTGTTAAACCTATCAATCATACAAATCATATTCAAAAAGATATTTCCTCATGTTTAGGCATAGAAGTAATATGTCGGCAAGTTTTGTGGTTCATCACATTTGTACCAACTAATCATAGCTGTGGCCTGTGCTTCTATTCTATGAATCTCACATGCACATTAAAATTTTTAATTTATAAATTTATTTTTTTGTGGTACCTAGTTTTTTTTTAATGGAAAAAAAATTGTTACCTAGTTAAAAGTTGCTAAACTTAATTTAAATATTATAAAACTAAATCTAAGCTAATGAAAATATTAAATGAACACGCTTATCACAAAGTACAAGTTGTACTTTGATTATGTATCCAATTATTAAGATTAATCTATTTGTCATAGTAATTTTATTTAGACTTAATAATCAAGTTTCTCTATAATAGGTTTTTATGCGGTCATTTAATTAATTACTTTCTTTGTTCTAAAATAAATGTCACATTTAAAAAATTATTTATCTCAAAATACTTGTCACTTTAGATTATCAATGTAATTTTAATTTTAATTTTTCAATTGTATCATCTAATTAATATTTTTAAATTATTGTTTTATCACTTTGCATTAATGCTAATTCAAATACACTAATAGTTCATAAGTATAATTGGGTAAAATTAATATTCTTCTTTTTTTATTTATTATATATTTTTAATCTGTTTTAAAGGGTTAAAGAAAGTAATATACTTGGTGCTAGTTATAACTATTTTAAAGTTACATTACAATTTGTTGTGATTGATTAAACTCTACGATGTAATAGCAAAGTTAATTATTTTTGTATTTTTTTTTTCTTTCTATGAAAATGTAAAGATGCTTGACTGAAAAAGGGAAAAGCATGAAAAGAATGTGTCACTTCACATTAAAGCACCAAGAAAGTCATATACAAATTGGGGTAATGTAGTTGGATCACTCGATATTATGTTAACATATTAACAAGGGTGCTATATATTCATTATTATTTTTAAGTATAAATTAAAGTTTGGACACGTGAATTGAGCTTAAATCAGAATTTTCTTCAGAAATTATTATCTGATATATTTTCATGACATCTGTGACTGCGTAAAACCCTTTGACTGAAAATATATATATATATATATATATATATATATATATATATATATATATATATATATATATATATATATATATATATATATATATATATATATATATATATATATACTTTTACTCTAAGAATAAGTTATTAAGGGTGTGTTTGGATTGGCGGTGGACAGAATTGATTCTAGAAGAATTGAGTTTAGTAGAATTGATTTCAATAGAATTGAGTTTAGAATAATTGATTTATGTTTGGATACAATGATATAGAAGTGATTGTCATCAATTAATGTTGTTTGGATAGTTTTAACAAAAGTGATTTTGAATTGGATAATTACCAAAATGGTAATAAATTCTAATACAAATAAAAAAGAAAAGAAGTAATTGATAAAAATTAAAGAGGGTAAAAAAGAAAAATTTAAAAGATTTGTAATAAATAATATATAATATGTGTAGAATTGATTCTACTAAACTCAAAAGCTAGGAATTGTAGCTTCTACTAGAATTGCTTTTGAAGTAAGAGAATTGATTTTGAAAAAGTAACCAAACAAGAAAAAAAATCAATTTTCAAGTTGAAGTGCACTAGAAGTGCTTTTGGGGCTTGTAGAAGCCAATCCAAACATGCACTAAAACTTACTCCACATGTTGAACGATGATGAGTTGTTTGATGATGAATCTTTCTATAACTAATGTAATGATGGGACGTTGTTGTTGAATACTTGTTTACTACTGGTTGATTAATGATATTGATATTTTGTGAAGTGGTAAATTGTGTATGACTTTATTCTCATATACCGATTATCATACACTTCTTTATATCATTATGATATCTCACCCCTTCTGTTTAAATGTTACCCCTCATACAACCAACGAATTCATCACACTTCCAACAATATGTATTAAACACTTTATCAATACACATAAAATGTTTTGCATATACAACATGGCTCAAAAGATACAAGATATCAAGTAATCCAATCACAATTATCAACAAAGTACAAATTTACACAATTAGCACACAAGCACACCAAATGCAATTCACATCGACACATGTGACTCCAATGCGACTCTATGCAAATGCATGTGGTACCATGTTATCCTTAGGAGATTTACCGCATCTCTTATCTTCAGGCAGATAACCATCAAAAAAAGTTTGTCCTCTAGATTTCAAACCCATCTCAACGGTTTGGGACAAGTCAATAGCTCCCAACAGAACTACCGAACATTGCCTATTTCTCACCCGATAAATGAATGCATGTGCAAATATCGACCACCATATGCAATTAAAACCATCTCTCAATCTTAATATACAAGCATATATCTCACTAATTCATCACATATGAATTCACCACACATTTGCACAAACATACACTTAATCATGTTATCAATCACACATGAAAACAACATCACAACACTTACCAAATCCACACATCACCAATAACAAGTAGCAAACATAGCTTAACAATGTTATTCTCAAGTAATCACAATTCACAACATACATACATACATAGAAATATCAGGTATCATGTTATCACAAAGAATTAATTCAAAAGCCAACCAAACGATTCCAGAAAATTCACTACAATTCATGATAAATCATAAGCATACAAGGACCTAACTAAATTTCCTAAAATATATAATTTTGCATAATAGACCCGGCTAAGCGCGATGGATTGCGCTAAGCTTGCCTACGATTCTACAATTTTTTTTTGCTACGGACATCATTCTGTCCAACACAAATTCTTCACTAAAAAACATCCAAAGCAACAATTAAATCATGGAAATGATGCATTCTAACATATACATAACATATAGAATTATTTAGCATCATAAAACAAGATTTCATGACATCAATTTCATCACCTCATTTCAGACAAACCCTAACATTTCAAATCTATGAAAATGATGAACAAATCCTAGTTTCATGCTACTACCCTTGTATAATCATTATACAAACCCATAATTCCAATAAACTCCCAACCTTACATTAGGTTTTGAACTTCTAGGGTTGCCTCCACTTCTCTCTTTCTCTTCTCTTTCTCGTCTTTTCCTTTTTTTCTTTCTTTTCTTCTATTCTCTTATTATTTTTCTCTTCTCTCTTATTTTGTGAAAACCTCACCAACACAATATTATCTAAATAGGCTTACTCATTAACAACTTTCTATTTCTCATTCTAACCAACATTAGGCCCAATTGATTATTTTCTCATTTTCACACTTACAAACCCAAAACACAAATATATCACAAAACATATATTTAATCAATTATCATACCACATAATAATTAATAAAATAAATAAATAACAAAATAATTAATAAAATAATAAATACTAAAATCGGGATGTTACACATAACATATGCATAACAAATCATACTTACAATTTTCTCAGCAACTGCTCTTGAGGCAGCCAAAGTGTACTCTCTATTTAGTCTTTGCCAAGCCCTCTTCCACTTCTCATGTCATGATGATGGAGATGCAGTGTGATCATGACTCATGGAGTCCTCATCTCTCAGTTGTTGTCTTTTTTCATTAAACATTGTTTTCTCAAGTTTCATGTATCCCCCACGAGACAATTTATTGGGGTATTTTTCCTTGTTCAGCTTTCCTGCTTCACTTTTAACCTCTTATAAACATAAAAAAATATTAACTTGTACGGTTGTATCTATAAAGCAAAAAATTAGTACTAACAAGGAACTTATCATAACTATGAGACTTCACAAACTTTTTCCAAACCTTCTTGTTAAGAAAATTATATCTCACACCCACGGAAGCTCAAGATGAGCCTTAGACTCCCTAATGTAGTCACGTGTGAGTCATGAATATTAAAGCCCTTCCAACACGTACCAACATAAGTGATCCTTTTTTTTTCAACTTATCGTCATCGAACAACTAAAACGTCATATGAAGTTACATCAATAAGTATGTATTAGTAATTATAGAAAATAATATTGAATATATGAGAATTAAAATTAATACCATAACTTCTTTCCATGTGTTCACTTTCACATACTTTGGTGCATAACTCTTAAAAAAGCAAAGAATGGGGACCATCAACTATCGAAGATACGACATTAAACTTGATCAGAAATTTGTACGAGTTTCACTCGAAAATATTAAATATTAACAAACACTTCAAAATTTCGATAAAATTTGCCCAAACAATTCCAGATGCGTCTGAAAATTTTCTTTTAAACGTAATGAATGACATTTATCATATTTTCTTAAGATTTGAAAGAAATATATATATATATATATATATATATATATATATATATATATATATATAAATAATAATAATAATAATAATAATAATAATAATAATAATAATAATAATAATAATAATAATAAAGGGTAAAATATGTTTTTGGTCCATATAAATATCTCAAATTTTATTTTTAGTCCCTATTAAAATAATGACATATTTTGGTCCCTACAAATATTTTATGCAAGCAATTTTAGTCCCTGCTATTTTCTAAAATTTTGAAAAATGTTTAATTACCCTTTAAATTTTATATTTTTAAATAATTATTTTCATACATGTTTAGAATTTTTAAAAATGAGAAGAATTAAATATAAATTTTTTAAATTTAAAAAGATAATGATAAAAGTAATTAAAATCTCGACTTAGAAATCAAATTTTTAGTTTCTTTTTTTTCAATGAACTTTTTATAACGTTCTAAACATATATGCAAAATAATCATTTAAAAATACACATTGGTTTAACAACAAGGACTAAAACTACGTATACATGCATAATAATTATGTAGGGACCAAAGCATGCAATTTTTTTTATAGTGATCAAAAACAAAATTAGGTAATTTGTAGTGACCAAAAATATATTTAACCGTATAATAAATTTAGCAACCCTTAACATTTTTCTATTACCTCAAAATGGTGGCAAAGAATACTTTTATCGTATGACTCATGTTATTACAAGTGATTGGCTAGTTTTTATAGAAAACTTGTTAACAAGATATCTAAACTTGTTATGAGACATCATATCTCTATTTAATTCTAATGCGCGCTACATTGTCAGCTTGTGATCACTTCAACATTTATTACAAAATTTATGTATGTTGCAGTTCATCCAGAAGTTTGCAAAGATTGTGTTTGAAAAAGTATTTTAATCCAAATTAGGTTGAATAGGATTTTATCAAATCATATATTTTAAAAATAATTTTTATTGGATATAATTCAATTAAAATATTTGAATTTTATTTTATTAAATAAGATTTGATTTATTGTTTTGAATTCAACTCATTTATTATCAAACTCTACTAGACTTTTATGATGGATCACTTTTTATATTTAAGGAGATGATTCTCCTTGTTTAAAGACTCACATATTTTGAAGAATTATTAATTCAGCGACATAATTTATGCTTAGTAGTGTCTTTCTATTTTTGAGAGTCTTTCTTATTTAGAAGGATATGTTATTTGGTCTATAATTGTGATTTGAATCACTCCACATATAATTGTTTCTTGCAAACACTTAGGAGTGTTTTTCTAGACAAGGGTAAAAATATCTATAGTTTAAATGACGAGTGTATGATCCTTTTCCATGAATGCATGTTTTCTCTCATATGATATTGCCTTCTCTTCAATGAAATTGAAGTTGGTGTGCTGAATCATCTACTTATTTCCCCTTCGCAGTTACATCCTGTAAGTTGGGTGTTCGTCAGAGTTTTCTAGCATTGGTGTGAATATAAAACCGACTCTAGAATTGTTTTTCCACCTTTTAAAGACTCAAAACAGTGCTAACTATGTGAATGGATCTAGTTTTCTTTCTATTATGCAGAACATCAGATATTTTGAAACTTATTCTGATAGTGTGGAGAATTTCAAGGATATATTTTCTTGGTCACTTCTCTTAATGAGGAATTTCATGCAAATATATGTCACTTAGAGCTTGGTTTTTCGTCTATGTACACATATCTTTTTTGCAATTATTGGGCTCAAAGTCACTACTTGACAGAAGTATGAATGTATCTTTATTTGGAAAAGAACTTGTCAAAAGAGGAACTATTCATGAAGAATCTCTGACGACTTTATTTAAGGAACTTTTCTATGTGTGTGGGGTTGTCACATCCAATGTGGTGTCTAGAAACTGGTTAAAAAGATAGATTTTTAGACCCTCTGGATGGTGGATGAAAAATCACAGGAGGAAAGGAAGAAAGTGTTTGGTAAGTGGAATTCATGCCTTGTTTTTTCCATTTCATCTCCTTGAATCTTCCCTAACACCTCATTTCTTGACTGTGTGATGCAATGAAAAACAAATATGACATGCAACAACTCAAAAATAATATTTGTTCTATTGCCGATCTAATGGGTATTCCGAGTACGCCTTCACTTGAGTGATATTCTACCTTAGGCATGCCCACCTGAATGCCCTCTAGTCCAGATACAAGGCAGATAATTCAGACTACTCTTCCTCCACGTTGAGACAAGATTTGAGTTTCACTTGATCAGGATGGGATAACCAAAGGTTCACCATATCTTTGTCAACAAGGGGAGGAAAGGGTGGCCTCCATTCCTGATCCAAAATAAATTTGGGTTGAGAGTCATCTTTATAAGCGTCTTCAGCCTAGGTCTACAAGGGGGAGCCTCTACTCAAATAGGGTTGAACTTTGTATTGTTAGCGTGTCCAAGTATGAGGACAAATGAAGAAATTTGGTTCTCCGTTTCTAATAAGGATTAAGTTTATTTCTTGGATCTTTATGAGGAAAATCAACAAAGAGAGTTGAACAAATTTGTTTATCATAGTCATCGGCGTCAACTATTTATGAATTCAGTGATGTTGATTGAAAATAATTTTTCATACCTTAGTATCTTTTTCAAGAAAGGTAGAAGCTTAAAGGGAGGATTGAAGACTCTTACAGTTGAGCGAAATTGATATTTTGAGGAGGTCCAGGATGCTTCTAATTAATTCCCAGCTTTGAAGACCGCCCTAGAATCTTTTGAGTATTTCGACACTCTAGTTGAAAAGATGAATTTGCTTGCTCGAGATGAGTCTTAGAAGATCAAGGCTTTGTCCAAAGCGGAATATTCTCTAGAAGAAACGAGCCAATCTTGAAATCCTATTAAAAGATAGAGGATCTGAAGATGTTTTTGAAGGAGTCTCAAGAATTCCAGACGAAAGCTTAGGACAACCTCCATGAATGAATGAATGAATGAATGAAGAGAACCTTTTCCTTCTAAAGAGTTGTCTTAGTTGTTGTAAGAAGGTTATTTTGTTGCTGGAGATGCCTTTGAGAGTGCTTAAAGCAAGTGGAATGTTTTTATTTCGCTGTGTTAATTTCCAGAGATTGGATGTTTCCTTAGAGGACTAGTGTGTTTTTTTATCGGTGTGCGTATATTGGTATGCAAATTTGACATTTTTTCTTGCAATGTATATATACTTCAGTTCATTATTTATTCATATTTTACCTAATTTACGCTACTATTTCTAGTACCTGGCTGCTTTAATTTCTTTGGGAATAATCTTTTCCTCCAAGTTTTGTGCTCGTAGTTTAATGGACGTCTCTAAGAATCATAATGAGTCAACAATCAGTACCCTTTTCCATGCCTCAAGTGAAATCTGGTTCGGGTTCAACGTATTGGAGAATCCACCGTGGCCTTTGGAATGGCTAGCTACCGAGAAGGAGGTGAGTTGATTACTTTACATTTTTAAGGTTTTCTTTTTATGTGTGTGCACATTAGAATTGTGGGGTTTTTTTATTTCTGTAGTTATATGCCTCTAGTGTATGGGACAACATCCTTAAGTCTTTATGATATGGCTTCAATCTTTTTGGGTGTACCTCTAACTCATCATTACCTTTCATAATCACAAAGGAAAAATATTATTTAGTGAAAATGATCCTTTCTTTGATCGAATGGTTATATTACATTGTGAATATTTTGTTTTTACAAATAAAGATGAACGTGAATTTAACATAAACAAGTGGCATATCCATTTCTTGTTGAACCCGAAATTTGTTGTCGTTGCTCTTGATTTTTCTCAGATCAATCACTTCTGCCTGTCTGTCTGAGGTAACTTGTTCTACTTACAGGTGGTTGGATGACCATGTCTTTTAGCTTCCAAATTAAGGAAACCATTGATCTCCGTGTCTTTAGCTTTAGCATATTTCTAGTCCTACTACAAGGCCTTGTAGAAACTCTTTGCACCAAAAAAGTTGATGATGATCATCATAAGCTCATCATGCACGTAGTGGTACTTTAGCTTTAGATGGATCGAGGAAACCATTGTGTCTAGTGCTTTTGTAAAAGGCGTGCCTAGGATGTAATTGTAGACACTCTTGTAAGGAACAAACATGAATTAGGAGTCAATAATCCTGGTATCTCTTCCCTCCTCATAGGTGACCATTTACTTTATGTACCTCTACAGGTGGAATACAGTGATGTTGTAAGCCTGTAGATTAGTCTTTCAATCGAATTGGCGGTTTGGTACGAAGTTGACTCTTGCACGGTGTTATTCCTCGAATTGGCGTTGTGTAAGCTTTCTTCAATCTAGGTCAAGTTATCACCTAGGTCTGGGAATTCTTCCATTGAACCATTTGGAAGATGTTGCTCAATAGTTTGTTGGTTTTTTATAAGTGGAGATTAACATGCAAGAATTGGAAACCAGGGAGCTCTTCTCGTCCAAATTTTATAGGAGGTAGTAGAGGTCTAAATGAAAGTTCGCCTAGGTTGATGTGCCCTATGTTGGACAAAAATCTGCGGTGGAGGAATGGATGTAACACTTGTTACGACTTGATCGTTTGTCCCTTAAGGAGGAGGCAAATGATTCCTGGCTGTTTCAACGGCTGTTGAGGCTTGTGTTTGGATGACAAATTGAGAAGCTTTGATGGCCACCATTGTTGATGGATGTGAAGGCATGGAGGTTGAATCTAAATCTAATGGTATTGATCAAGAAATGGAGACTTGTATTTTGATTGAAGGAGATTTATCTTTCTATCATAATAGATTTGGTTGAATCGAGCAAAGTTAGGTCTTGCAAAATTACAAGAATCGGAAGTCGATTCTTATAGACAGAGCCAATGTTATTCTCTTAAACTAGATGATTGGAAAATGTTGATTCACACTCTATTGTGGTGGTTCGTTGTTTCCGATGCGGTTTAGAGGGGATTGACCTGCAGAGTTAGCACTTCAACGCTCAAGTCAATAAGAGAGTGAGAAATAAAGTTTGAATGGTGAAAAATTTGAATACTTAAAAATGAGACGCCTTCTTCTTTAAATAAGAGAGTTGATCAACAGCCGAACGCAAGTGACGAGCCGCACTATGTTATTAGTCGTTAGATCAATCTAAACAGTAAAATGACGCTTAAAAAAAAACTTGTTTGTTCAAAGGCAGAAGGGATCCACCTGCTTTTCGCTTAACGTTACTTCATAACATTATTCTTCTGTGTCTTTGAGCCATAAAAACACACGATAAACTTAAATTATTTATATTAATTTATAAATAAACACATTTAATTAAAATTGAAAGAAAAAATCAACCATAAACATTTCATTTAATGACTAGAAATTGAAATAAACAAAGAGACAAATTGTAATTAAATAAGTCTTTTGATTCCACAAGCAATAGAATTGAATCAACTCATCATTTTATATGCACAAAACAAAACCCTACATGGTTTACCAAATCTCAAAAAATTTACAAAACCCCAATTTGGCAAATTGATGTCGGCCAACTTGGTCTCCATTTTAATATACCACCCCACATGAATTTCATTTAACACCTCTCTCTCCCCCTCAAAGCCACACAAAGTTTAAAATACCTCAACTTGACCAACCTTCAAGTTATTACTATATAACCCTAACCACATAACATACCCAAACCCCTCTTCAAGAAAAAAAATCATCTTTTCTTTCATCTTCATCTTTCTTCAAAACCTTTTATATTCAACACAAACACCACTCAAACTAACAAGATCCATCAAATTCTATTACAACTTCTTTTCTTTAAATTATTTTCATCCATAGTATAAAAAAAAAAATGCCTCCAAATCCACCAAAATCTTCTATCCTCCTCCATAGAATCAACCACACCACCACTCCAACCGTCACCAACCACCATGATCCCCTCCCCGGCGAAAACACCAACACCACGCTCTTCGTCAACCCTGTCACCACCATCCCCAATACCATATCACACTACCACACACATCCCATAACCTCCAACCAACTATGCTCGGCGGTTGTCCAGGAAACAACCGCCTCCATCACCTCCGTTTGGTCCGTGGTTCGCCGCTTCGACAAACCACAGGCCTACAAAAACTTCATCAAAAGCTGTAATCTAATCAACGGCGACGGTGACGTGGGCACTCTCAGGGAGGTCAATCTTATATCCGGCCTCCCTGCCGCCCGCAGCACCGAACGCCTTGAGATCCTCAACGAGGATCAACATGTTATCAGTTTTAGCGTTGTTGGTGGAGATCATAGGCTTGCTAACTACCGGTCCGTTACTACACTTCATTCCTCCGGCGAAGGTGATAGCTCCGGCACGGTGGTTGTTGAGTCCTACGTGGTGGATATTCCTCCGGGGAATACAAAAGAAGACACTCGTGTGTTTGTTGACACAATTGTTCGGTGTAATCTTCAGTCACTCGCACAAACCGCTGAGAATATTACTCAACAAAACAACAACGATCTTTACAAGTGTTGTTCATAATTCTTCATTTTCTTTTTTAGTTTTTTTTTTTATATTTATAATATATAATATTGTTGATTAAGTATTGTGTATATTGTGATTATTATGTATGAGTTGGTATAATATAAGACCATGTTTTCCTAGTTTATTTTTTGTTTCTTGAATTCATTTCACTAAAAGAGTTTAAAATAGAGCATTGATTTTAATGTTAAGGTTTATTTATTGTGTATATGTTTATATTCATAAAAATCAAAGTTTAACTAAATGTGTTTTTTTTTTTGCTATTATGGTTTAACTTCTAGAATATTTAGATATAAAGAGAGAGCCATATATAGAATTTTAATTAGAACCTTATCTTATGGAGTTTTTTTTTATGTTTAAAAGTAAGCAAGTGGAGATGGTGGTAGTAGGAAGATGATTATTGTACTAAATAATGGAGTGACCATTTTTGATAAATTAATTAGTGTTCATATTTTTCTTTTATGAGAGGTGAGAGGTTTTTTTTTTTGGTTTAAGGATTTTTTTTTATAAGCAGAAAATATATTTATTAATAAAAAAGAAAAATAGTTATGGAATTTGCTAACAATGATAATACTTTTTACACAATTTTTATATTATATTTTTAAATTAATTTATTTTATTTTGAAATTAACCTTAGCCCGTTTATATTATATACGTTATATATTATATATTAAAAAAATTTAAGTCTCAAATTAATTACATATAAAATTTGAGAAAAATTTATAAAGAGTGACACCACTCATATTATAAATCTCGTTTTTAATAATGAGTTAAATAATATTAATTTTAATATAATATTATTGTCTTTTATAAATATGTCGTTAATTTTTTTTATCGTTCACATTTTAAATTTATTGAGGTCCGAGCATGAAAAATATTTAAAATTATATTGAATTATATTTATAAGTGAGAATATTCTTGACCTTACTAGTGTATATAAACTCTTTTTGAATTTGATCTATAATCAATGTAAATTTTTTGATATTTTCAAAAAAGTTTATGAATAAGAAAAAAAAGTGACAATCTTAAACCAAAATAATTAAAAAAAAAAAACTAGATGGAACATTAAAGAGTATATTCTTTTTATCAACCAATACGTCATCAAGTGTAATATTATACACATTAGGTAAAAGAAAATGCAAGTTGCATGTAGTATAATATATAGTTTTGTGAACACTCAAGTTTTAATTAACATCAAGTTGTTGTTGTTTTATTTTAATGCAAGTTGTGCGTGACTAAAGGAAAGAGAAAGAGACGGAATAAAAAAGGAAGCATTGAAGAAATTGGTAAGTTGAGAGAAAAAGATTATTGTAAGATCGTCGGTTTGTGCAAGTTGATCAAGTTGATGATCAAGTGGGAGAAAGGAAACATAACACGAGATAAGAAATAGACAACAAGTGTGAAGAGAGGACATGTTTTTTAATGATTTATTTATTATCCACTTGCATGAGCACCACCTTTTTAGTTTGTCCACTTTTGAGGTTTTGAATATTGAATATTTCACCATTCAATAGTTTCATATTCAAAAGTCCTTTTTCTTTTTTTCTTTTTCTTTTTCTTTTAAAGTTCTTTCATCTCTCTACATGCTTATGTTCGTTAAGCATTGGTAAAAATTTATTTTAAATAAATAACAATTCTAAATTTTAAAATAATGTAGTTAGTTTTGATATTGAAGATTATTTATAGGATTAAGTGAGTTAGGAGTTCCTATAAATATGCGATCCTGCATTTTTAGTACTTAAAAAACTTTCTTTTGATAAATGGTCCTTCTTAAGATTTTATGCATATAGTTTTTGTTCTTGTAAAAAAATTGAGTATGATGGAGCTTGCCCTCGGAGGTGAGGGAAGCTTGAATGGGATGGTGTTTACGCGTATTCTGGGGGATTTGGAAGCAGTGAGCTGATCACTGAATTCCAAGAGGAGTGTCTTGCTTATCTCTCTGGCGGGAGCCCCTTTTATAGTTGCTTTGGCCTTCAATGCCTCATTTAAGAAGCACCCTTTGGCCTTCCAACGTTACAAACCTTGCTCAATCATTGAATACAAGGTCCATTGATGACATATTTATTCATCAGTTCCGGCCGGCTTGTGTGTAACCGTTAGGCGTTACATCCGAGTTGTACTATGTCTCTACGTATTCTTCTGGTACGCGACTTGCTTGAGTACCCAACTGATTCCTATTCATGGCTTCTCGGCATCCGACCATGTCTACCTAGATAGACTCTTGTGAGTGCTCTTTCCGGCTTGTAAACTCGGCCAGGCTTGAAGGCTTCTGTCGGGTCCGTCAATGGGGTACCTTCTAGGTGCTTCACTTTGGTAGGTCGCGACCTTTATAAGAATCCCGATCCCGGAACAGTTTTAATCCTTGCTATTTTTTAAAATTTTAAAAACCGTGTAATTATCCTTTAATTTTTAAATAATTTTTTATACATGTTTAGAATATTGTAAATATTTATTTACCAAATTTTAAAATTTTTTAAAATAAGAAAAATGAAATATGAAAATTTTTAAATTTAAAAAAATAATAATAAAAGTAATGAAAATATCAACTTAAAAATTTAATTTTGAGGTTTTTCTTCAAGGAACTTTTTAAAACATTCTAAACATGCCTGCAAAATAATCATTCGAAATACACATTGGTTTAACATTAGGGACTAAAACTACGTGCATAATAATTTTGTAGGGACAAAAACATGTGATTTGTTTTTATAGGGATCAAAAAAAAATTTGCGATTTTATAGGGACCAAAAACATATTTAGCCCTTATATATAAAAAAAAAAATAGACAACAAATTAGGGGTGGCAAAACTGACCCAGCCCGTTGGACATGCCTATTTTTCCCACACTTTAGTGCGGGATGGGCCAACATTTTAGGCCCTCACCCTTTAATGTGATCGTCCCGTCCCATTTTTTAAGCAGACTTTTGCGGTCACGAACATTAATATAAACTTTTGTATTTTTAGGTCTACAAAGTGTAGTGTCTGCGGGTTTAACCCGTCCCGCCCTCACTTTTTTGTGGAACAGACCAAGGTTTTAGACCCGCACCCTTAATTATGTTCGTCCGCTCCGCTCTGTTTCTCTGCGGCTTTTGCGGGGCAGACATGTTCGTTTGCCACCCCTACAACAAACTGCCTCGATTTGCATGGGTCAAAGTTAATTTTTTAAAAACTATATTTATTAACTTATGAGACACAACATTATCATGCATAAACCTTTGAATTATATATTAAAGATTTATTATTTATAATGGTAGAAAATCAAAAGTGTCAAACAAATGGTATGAAAACATGTTCTTTCTTAGAACATGTTTTATACTTGACCATTTTATTTGAAGCAGCTTTTAGGGCTGTCTATCCCACAATAAAATCTTTAGTTCTCAGTCGCACCAACATCAGTGGAAAAATCCTAGTCAAGTCCATACAAACATATTTCCATCTTATCAAACAGTACACTAGAACATTTGTTAACATAAGTGTCGATTTTCTTTAAAGTGGTCAGCCAAGAAATTGACACGCGTCTCTTTCTTAACAGATACTTTGACCCTCCAAAATATATCAAATAGGACATCCCTAAAAAAGTTATATCAAGTTTTGAAGTCTAGAAGTTCTTTACAATGAATCATGTGTTCTCCAATTGTATTCAAGCATATCTTACGATAAATAGGGCAAACCTCTGCAATAGGAAATAAGGAAATCATAAGGCGATATCTAAGTATAGTATGAAACTCCACTAGTGGCATGTATTGGCCTAACCTATCAATAGGAATAACAAGAATTTTTTTTGAGCATGTGATGCTGGCAAATAATCAAAAACCATTTTCTTTCGTGTGCTCATTTCAAACTTCACGTCCATGTCTTGAACACTCTTACTAAAAATGATACTCGCCAAAACATGTCATGCTTTAGAAGGGATAATGTCCTTGCTAGTAAAAATGTTAAGGTCAAAATCTGGAATCGAAAAATGATTAGAAGTATAAATTAAAAGTAAAATGATTATATAAAAATACATTTATATAAAAGTAATTTCATCAATAATTAATGTTGCAATATGAATTGGCATGTCGATGAGGTTGTGTTATTTTCGATGCAATTTGGTTGTTTCTTACTGTTGCGAATTGGGAATTTTCTAGTGTCGTACATGCTTATTACAATTTTTGTTGTGGGTACTCTATATATCGATGAGTTTTACTTATTGCGATTTAGATTTCTTCTGTAATATATTTTTGTTTATTTGTTGGTTGTTTTATATGACTAATGTTGTTGACGTTCCTCCTACTTTGGTTGCTCCTCTCCATGATGGTTTTAGTATTAATATTCATAGATACCATATGAGACTAACTCACGAGTATTTGATCTTGTTTTGAAATTTAAAATTTTTCTCACTGCATTACATTTTTGCTTCATCTGCTCAAGGTTTGACTCCATATATCTTGTTAGGTACATCTTTTTTCATATGGATCTTTGACTCTGAAACTTCACATCATATGTCATATGATCGTAAGTGTTTTTATTGTCAATTATGATTGTTGAAGGTCTGTGGTAGGCATTTGATCAGTTTCACCTCTAATTTATCTCTTTATCATGTTTATTATATTTTTGATCTCACTTTGAACCTAGTATTTGTTAGTTAATTGCACAATTGTGATTACTCGATTATGTTTTCTTCCACTCATTGTCATGTGTAGGATCAAGAATCTAGCAGGCTTATTGGAACATGTCGTGGACATGGAGACTTTATGTTTATGATGAGTTGAGAGTTCAATATATTGTTCCCTCAATGTCTGCTCCCATTATTGATTTATCATGTTATGAAATAATCAATACAGAATCAAATGATTCTATTTATACAACTCATTAAGGATTATGATTAATGTAATTAATTAGCTATTATTTTCTGTAATTAGAATTAGCATTCATGGGAAATTAATTCCCTTGATTCTTAGGTCAAATTTCTCTTTCTAATCTTGCCTTATGTAGTCTATAAATACAACATATGTAATCTCATCAAACAGAAGGAAATATAAAATATATTTCTATATGGTATCAGAGCACGATCTGAACCATCCCTAACCTAGCGCCGCCAAATGATGGAGGATCCGAAATCTGATAAATCGCTCAAAGTGGAAACTGGATCATTTCTGACCAGTTCACACAAAGGGCTCACTCACCTCATCATAGGTCATAAATTAAATGTTCAAAACTATACCCAATGGGTAAGGTCAGTCAACATCTTCCTCGAAGGAAAAGGAAGGGAAAGCTACACTACAAGAGATTCTAAATGTCCCGAAAAAGGAGACAAAAAATTTCAGACATGGAAACTTGAGAACAGCCAAGTAATGCCATGGCTGCTCAATACCATGACAAATGAAATTGGTGAAAATTTCATGTTCTATGACACTGAAAAAGAGATACGGGATGCAGTGAAGGAAACATACTCAAATGTTGACAATACATCTGTCGTATTTGAGATTAAAAGCATTCTTCATGACCTTCGACAAGGAGAATCTTCTGTTACTGAGTATTTTAATATACATAACAAACACTTGCAGTAACTCGACATATATGAAGAGGCTACATGGTGTTGTACAGAAGATCAAAAGAAGTATAAGGAGCTGGTGGAAAAAGATAGGATTTACAAATTCCTATTGGGGCTAAATATGGACCTAGATGAAGTTCGTGGAAGGATCCTTGGAACCAAAACACTTCTCAAAATTCGAGAAGCCTTTTTAGAAGTGAGAAGGGAAGAAAGTAGGAAGAAAATCATGTTGGGAACACCCAACTCAGTTACGTACAGCGAGAGCTCTGTAATGGCAGCAAGAGGGAATCAGCCCCGACCACCAAAAAAGAAAACTCGCCCCTGGTGTGATCACTGCAAGAGACCAAGCCACACAAAGGAAACATGTTGGATCATACATGGAAAACCTTTAGAGACCAAATTGTTCAAATGCAAGGAGGGCAGAGGTAACACATCATTTAACAATCAAGAAGCTGAGGTATACTCTAACTCATCTCATTTTAGAAAAGAACGAATGGAGGCTCTTCAAAAACCCCTTTAACAAACCATTTTAACTAAAGAAAAAGGTGGTACTTCCATAGTGACTCAAAGAGGTAATTACTTACATGCTCTAAACACTAGTAAGGAAAAAACAAAATCATGGATTGTTGACTCAGGGGCTTCAGATCACATGACTGGAGATTTTACTTTGTTTAGTAGTTATTCTCCATGTCCCTATAACTATAATGTTCGAATATCTGATGGTACACATTCTAAGGTCATGGTAAAGGTTCAATTATAATTTCATCAAATATTACACTTGACTTTGTTTTGTATGTGCCTAAACTGGATTATAACTTCCTGTCTATTAGAAAGATTACAAGAGATTTGAAATGTGTTACTAAATTCTTCCCTAACTTATGTGAATTTCAGAATTTGGAGTCGGGGAAGACGATTGGTAATGATGAAGAATGTGTTGGACTCTACCTCCTTCAAGTGGAAAAATTAGAAGAAAAACTCAAGAATAATTATCATGTTGCAGCTATAGTTTCTAGTGATAATAATCTTGTAATGATGTGGTACTATAGATTAGGCCACCCAAATTTCATATACTTGGAAAAAATGTTTCCCTCTTTATTCATTAAAAAGAAGGAACATTTTCAGTGTGAAATTTGCCAATTGTCTAAACATACCCGAAACCATCACCCACCCCAATCCTATAAACCCTCCAAACCTTTCTCACTAATTCATAGTGATGTATGGGGACCATTACGAGTCCGCAACATTACAGGCTCGAGATAGTTTGTCACCTTTATTGATGATCACGCACGTGTTACCTGGGTGTTTCTAATGAAGGAAAAATCAGAAGTAGGGATAATTTTTGAAATTTATCATAAGATGGTACAAACACAATTCCAAAGCAATATTCAGATACTTAGAACTGATAATGGCCATGAGTATTACAACTTGCTCTAAATTCCTATCTTCAAAAGGTTGGAATTATTCACCAAAGCTCGTGTGTGGACACTCCCCACCAAAATGGAGTAGCGGAAAGGAAGAATAGAAACCTTTTGGAAGTGACTAGATCAATCATGTTATCCAAAAATGTCCCACTACAATTTTGGGGAGAAGCTGACCTTTCAGCAACTCACCTTATAAATCGAACACCCTCCCGTATCCTTAACTTTAAGACCCCACTCTCCACACTTCAAAACCTATTTCCAACCAGCAAATTTTTTCCTCTATTCCATTAAAAAATTTGGATGCTCAACTTTTGTCCATAACCTCAACACTCACTGAAGCAAATTAGACCCAAAATCCATCAAATGCATTTTCTCTTGGTTACTCTCCTCACTGAAAGGGATATAGGTGTTACTCTCCCCATACCAATTTGTTTTACCATTCTATGGGTGTAACCTTCTTTGAAAATCAACCATATTACACCAAAACCAGTATTCAAGGGGAGCATATCGAAAATTTAGAATACCAACTTTTGCCTTTTAAACTAACTGAACATGACAAAATCTTACCATACCAAACCGACAACACTCAATCAGCCGAACCTATGCCTAAACCAGCTGAAAAATTACCAGACCAAACCTCTAACATTCAGCCGAGTGAAAGGACAAATGAAGCTATGACGGAAATAAGACCAATTATAATCTCAATCATATCTCAACATGATTGTGATCCAAAAAAAGGTAAGTGGAAGGGGTTTTGTTTTAAAAAGAGAAGGAATGAGGTAGAGTCAAGCAGAGCTCCAATGCAAGGCCATGAGTCAAAGCAGACTCTAGAAAATGAAGTTCCCACAGGTAATATTCTTCCTAACTCTGAACATGTTGATACAAAAAATATTGATATTCATATTGCTATAAGAAAAGGGGTTGAAACTTGCACTAAACACCCTATTGGAAAATATATCTCCTATGGAAAACTATCACAGAGTTACAGGTCCTTTGTAGCAGCTGTTGACAACATAAAAATTCCAAATAATATTCAAGAAGCATTGCAGAAACCTAAATGGATATCAGCTGTAAGAGAAGAAGTTCAAGCACTTGTAAGAAATGGCACATGGGAGATCACTGCTATACCAGAAGGGAAGAAAGTAGTAGGATGCAAGTGGATATTTTTAATTAAGCACAATGCTGATGGGAGTATAAAAAAGTACAAAGCTCGGTTGGTTGCTAAGAGGTTCAGACAATCATATGGGGTGGATTATAAGGATACTTTTGCGCCTGTTGGGAAGCTCAATTCTGTCCGGGTTCTACTATCTTTGACAGCAAATCTATATTGACCCTTACACCAACTAGACATAAAGAATGAATTTCTAAATGGAGTGTTAGAAGAAGAGGTATATATGCAAATTCCTCTGGGACTTGAATCACTTGGAACCTCCAACATGGTGTGTCGAATTTACAAATCTCTATTTCGCCTCGAACAATCACCAGGGGAATGGTTTGATAGGCTAACAAAAGTTGTCAAGCAAGATGGTTTTGTTCAATGTCAAACAGACCATATTATGTTTGTCAAGCACTTTTTGGATGGGAATATAGCTTTGTTTATTGTCTATGCTGATGATATCGTAATTAGTGGAGATGATGATACACAAGTCAACTAGTTAAAGAAACTTCTAGAAAAATAATTTGAAGTCAAAGACTTAGGACAACTCAAGTATTTTCTAGTGATGGAAATTACACGAACAAAGAATGGTATTTCAGTTTCTCAAAGGAAGTACACTATGGATTTACTTCAAGAAACAAATATGCTTGGATGCAAAGCTGTCAATACTCCCATAGAACAAGGAAAAAGGAGGGAAGATGAGAATGTACCAGTTAATAAAGATATATATCAAAGTCTAGTCGGAAAACTAATCTATCTAGCTCACACCAGACCAGACATTGGTTTTGCTCTAAGCATGGCTAGTCGTTATATGTCAAATCCAACTAAAACTGACATGAGAAATGTGAACAAAATTCTCTAATACCTGAAAGGTACGCCAAGCCGAGGACTTTATTTTCAAAAGAACTCAAACAAAGGCATTGAAGTCTACACCGATTCTGATTGGGCATGATGTTTATCTGATAGGAAATCGACTACAGGCTACTGCACATTTGTATGGGGTAATATGGTAACTTGGAGAAGCAAGAAACAATATGTTGTGGCTAGGAGTAGTGCAGAAGCAGAATTCAAAGCTATGTCACAGGGTATTTTTAAAGGAATTTGGCTTAAGCGAATGCTAGATGAGATAAAAATTCCTACCAATCACCCCATGAAGATATTATGTGATAAAAAGGCTGCTATTAGCATTGCTAAGAACCCGTTATAACATGATAGAACAAAGCATGTGGAGATAGACCGATACTTCATCAAGGAGAAAATTGATCATGAAATTATAAGTGTTAACCATATTCCATCATGCCAGCAAACTGCAGAAATTCTAACAAAAGCCTGAAGCAACTGGAAAACTCATCGAAACAAATACAATGAAGTCGCCATCGAACATATATTTATCCTACAATAAGGAATGGAAAATATCGAAGAAAACCAAAAAAACATGCAATGGTCTCAGAGAAAGGGTAAGGGTGTCTGTTACGTGAGGGGAAGGTATTAGCACCCCTCACGTCTGTGGTACTCCACAGGATCCATTCTTGCTAATTTTCTAATCTAAGGGTATGTGTGTGTGTGTATCATGCTATGTGTAAAAGGAAACATGCAATGGAAGATGTACAAATAAGAGGAAACATGCAAATAATAAGAAAATAAGATAAGAAGAAAAGGCCGAACAAAATAAAGGAAAAGAGAAAAGATCGCTCGCTAGGGTGTTCGTACCCTGTGCCTACGTACCTCCAGTGTGCAGTGGAGAAATCAGAGCGCCGTAGTTCGGCTCAAAAGTTTCTGTTTCTATCTCGATTCGCGTCTCCTAGAGAAACGGAACCGAGCACCCTAAGGGAGCATGCAAACAAGGAGCGTCACAAAGATCCTAGCAAACATGGCATGTGAACAGGCATCACAGATAAGAACATGCGAACGGCATCGCAAGCAAAAAAAACAGTCGTGTAACAGGCATACACGAATGTGAGTGTGTGAACAGGCATCACAAGTAAAAATGCGAACAGGCATCGCAAACAACATGTAACAGGCATACATGTGCAAGTGTGTGAACAAACATCACAAGTAAAAATGCGAACAGGCATCGCAAACAACATGTAACAGGCATACATGTGCAAGTGTGTGAACAAGCATCACAAAGATATCATACTAACAAGCATAGCAGATACAAAGATAGTGAACAAGCATCACAAAGATATAGCATACAATCGAGCTTCGCTCGAGAAACAAACAAACTACCGAAGTAGTAAACAATGCAAATGCAGCACACAAACGAGCTCAACTCGTAAAGCAAACAAACTACCGAAGTAGTGACCTGGGGACAGGGGAAGTGCTTTAGCTAGCGGGGAAAGCCACCCGAAGCTACTATCAACGGGGAAAGCCACCCGAGATAGATACACTACAGACTCTTAGCTAACGGGGAAAGCCACCCGAAGCTACTATCACCGAGGAAAGCCACTCGAGATAAACACGCCACAATCTGTTAGCTAACGGGGAAAGCCACCCGAAGCTACTGTCAACGGGGAAAGCCACCCGAGACAGGGACACCACAGACCGTTAGCTAACGGGGAAAGCCACCCGAAGCTATTGTCAACGGGGAAAGCCACCCGAGACAGGCGGAAAGTCAAAAGAAAGTAGCAAGGAATAGTAAACAAACAAAAACAGAGCCTCTTTCGAGGGCTTGGCCAGATGAATGTCTACCCTACTTCTCATGTTAAGAATGATGCTGCATGCCTACCCTACTTCTCATGGCAAGGTATGGTGCGCGACAGAGTAAAAAGGACAAAGGGGATACCGAGCGGATAGCAAGTCCGCAGTGAGCTAGCAACGCAAGCAGAACTAAGAAACTTCACGTAATCTAACATCCAGCAAAGCCAGGAGTCCAGCATAAGCGTAGAAGCGACGCGGTGTGAAAATAAATCACAACCGCTATGTGGTGCGTATCAAACACAACCACACAAGCAACCTGCAAGAAATACAATCCAGACAATACAGGAATATACATCTCAATGAATGAGAGATCGGGTGAATCGCATCGGGAATAAGTTCGTGTCCCACAAATAAAGTGGAACACGATGCAAATCAAGTCGCATCAGAAGCGAATTCGTGTCCCCCAAATAAAGGGGAACACGAAGCAAGTCGAATCACAATCGAAGGCTCTCTCGAAGTACCTCGCACATCTCAACAACTGAATCAGTAATAACAAGGAAGCATGCTATAGAAAATACTAGCAATTAAGTCGTCCTAAGAAAATTCTAAAACAAAACCTAACAAGATTAAATTGTTTTTTATGACATTTCCTCTAAGAATTAGAACTAACTATGTGACAAAAACGATTAAATTCTAACAAGCAAAAGATATTACATGTTTTTTATTTGTTTTTATTAATGCTAAAAATCTAACAAAACAATTGATTTTATTACATGAAAGATATAGGGAATAAAACTAGTTAAAACAACTAATTCTAATGTGAATTAAAATGAGACAGAGGGGTTTAAGTGTGAAAATCAGTGGTGCAGAGAGAAGCAAGGGCGCAGGCCCAGGGTGTAAGGCCCAAGGAGCATTGTTCTTGTTAGCAACAAAAAAAACATGGGGAGTGATAGGCTATGAGGGGGTGAGAACTGGAATTCGTGTAAGGAGCCCAAGGTTATGATCCAGTTATTTAATTTCAAATCCATGATTCAGTCTTCAGATTCCAACAATTTATTTCCATTACTTATGCTAATTCAGACTTAATTCCAATTAAACATCGATTAACAATTAATCTAATTCCTAATTAAAAACTGTAGAAGAGGGATTAGGTTAGATACGAGTGAACCTTCACATTGCAATTCAGCTTCTTCCTCTTCTCTCAAAACGGCGACGGCGGTAGGACCTCGGCGAAGACCTTCGTTCCACCGTGAACCACCAAACTCCATCGTCTCAGTCTGCTTCAATTATCTATCGACCTAAATCTTCTCTCATCTCCGATTTCCTCTCACCGTGAACTTGCTTCACCTTCTGCTCAAGATTCCAAACGAAACTCTTCGTTCTTCCGCGTTTTGATGTTGTTGATGAGGAATCGTTATGCTGCGAATGATTAGCGTATTGAATCGAATAGGCGTTGTTATGTCAAACACAGAGTAAGGAAGAGCGAAGAGGATTGTCATTATCGGAACAGGTTCTCATTGTTGAAGGTGTTGCTAATTGAAGGATTATTGATGATGATCTGCGATGAAGGTGGAGTGCGATTGCGATTCCGAGAAGACTCGCTGAATGATGTTGTTGTTGTGTTTCGGAGCGGAGTGATGGTGATTGCGTTGCAGAATTATTGATGAACAGTGTTGAAGATCGATGAAGATTCTTGTGAAGATATATTCTGAAGAAGCTTGAGAATTGATGATTATTCGGTTACAGGTTCGTTCTCGGTTTCTTCTTTTTCTATTCTTGCTGCGTTTTTGTTGTGATTGAAGGTGAGGTTTCCTTTATGAATTTTCAGAGTGCAGGTTTATGAATCTCCAGAGATCGAAGGTTGAATGGAGGTTGGGGATGAAAGTTCAGAGATGGTGAAGAAGGTTGAAGATGAAGATCGAATGTGATGAGATGCGAAGAAGATGGAGAAGTTTGTTACACGGTTGGAGGTGAGTATCAATTTCTGTTACGTTTTTTTCGGTTTCTCCATTTCTGTTATGAAGTGAATTGAAGGAGATGGGTCTGTGATTTCCAGAAGATTGAAAGTGTGGAGGAGATTGAAGACTGAAGAGGCTCAAGGTTCTTGGAGAGAGTTTTTGATCGTGATTCTTTTTTTTTGCTGAAAAACTCCCTTCCACCATTTCTCATGTGAATCTGTTATGAGTTTCTTGCTCTCCTCATTTGCTGGAGTTATGAACCCGTTTTTATTCGGTTTATTTGTTCTACTTTGCTGCAGAATTGAACCAGCTTCTAGATGGTACGGTTCCGTGGAAATTTTTGGTTCAGCTCGGATTCTCTGGTGCTTAAACCGTGATGTAGTTTTGATGGGAAATTGGCATAGCATGGTTTCGTTAATTATCGACCCCCACGGGTTTTGGTTCTGCGCAAGATTGGCTTTATTTTTTAGTCACTGTGTTTGAATATTTTTTGTAATAATAATGGACTGTATTGAAACTTTGTAATGGGCTGAACCTTGTAATTTGAATATGGACTTTGGTATATAATTGGACATTTGAGTATTGTAATGAATGAATTGATGAATATGGTTGAATGATCTTGAATCTTGAAACTTTAATGCTAAAATCCATATGAATGAATCCTTCAACTTGAATCAACTCTTTGACCAATCAAGCACTTAAACTTTGGATCCGATCAAATAATGTTGAATTTAAATCGAATTTATGGAATCAAACTTCAAACCCCTATCATCTTATTCTTCGAATGCAACCTTAACTTCAATTGCTAAGCCAAGTCAACACATATTGCAAGCCGAAAGCAAAATACAAGAATAAGCATGCCTTGAACAAAAATGAACCCACAAGCCTAACTTTCACGCCATGACATGCACTGTACTTCAATTCGACATAACAATAATGCTTTGAGGAATTCTTGAGGAAGATAAGAAATGAAGCACATAAGAACAACTCAGCATGAAATCCAATGAATCTCAGTTGAATTAGCGATTGCGGCCACCACATATAAGAAACTCTTTATTATTTTCTTCAATTTTTGAATGACGAAATAAACGTCTTTTAACTTATGACACAGAGAAAGAGGGCAAATTTTGGGGTGCAACAAAGCCCTTCCAAGGAACATATACGAGAATATCAGATCCAATATGGGTATGATAGACATCTACCACCCATATTGAGAGGGAGTGTGGAATAATCAATATAGAATTAAATGATTATGTTTGTACAGCTCATTAAGGATTAGGATTAAAGTAATTAATTAACTATTATTTCTTGTTCTTTTCTATAATTAGAATTAGCATTCGTGGGAAATTAATTCCCCTGATTCTTAGGTCATATCAAACATAAGGAAATATAAAATATTTCTATACATGTCTTCATTTGAATTTATCATCCTCTAATTTTTATTTATGACATTTTCGTCTCAGTCATGTTTATGCATCTATATTAAAATAATTATTACCCTATACTAGAGCTTTAGGAATATTGAAAACGGGTGATATTTCTAAATGTTTGGGATGGGGTTGCAAAATTGTTATATTTTATGACTTTCTTTTTTCTGAAAGTGTTTATGTTTCCATATGCATATTTTGACTTAGTTCATTATGATATGTGGAGTCCGTCGCATGTTTTTACTAAAGGTGAAACTAGATATTATGTCTCTACTATTGATGATTATACTTATTATTGTTGAGTTTATCTGAAGCAAAATTATGTTGTGTTTTTTTTTTTTTTTACATTTATCATATGTCTCGTGCTACAATTAAAAACTAATATATAATGTTGTTACAAAGTGTTTTCATTGTGAGATATTTGGAGAATATACTTCTAATAAATTATTTGAGTTACTTGCTTATGATGATACTATTCACCAAGCTTCTTGTGGTGACACTCCACATAGAAATGGTGTTGAAGAAATAAAACATCATCATATTGTTGAAACAAATTGTTCCCTTTTATTGGTTGTTTTACTTCCATTGGTGTTTTGAGGAGAAGTAATTCTTACACTCGTTCATGATATAAATTGAACTCTATGTTTTATCATCTCAGGTTTAACTTCCTTTGAAAATTTGTATGGTTATACTTCCGATAAATCTTCTTTGAAGGTCTTTGGTTCTACTTGGTTTGTCTACAAGTAAAATATAATAATTTGTTTCCTCACTCTATAATTTATGTTTTTCTTAGAGAAGGAGATTAGCAAAAGGGTTATCGATGCTATGAATATTCATGATTCTTATTTTTTGAAGGTTATTGGTTATACTTGTTTTGTTCTTCGTCCACAAGTAGAACATAATAAATTGTCTCATTGTTCTATAATTTTTTATTTTTCTTGGTTATGGAAATATTCAAAAGAGTTATTTTGTTATGATTGTTGAGGAAAAATATTTTTTTTTGATGTTTTGAAGGTAACAAACTCTTGTGTAAATATAAGTAAAATAAGGCTTAATAGCCTTTTTGGTTCCGTTTATAAATTTTAGGGTTGATTTTGGTCCCTTAGCTTAAAAAAAGATCCATATTGGTCCCTTAACTCTTCCAGATGTACCATGTTAATCCTTTTCGTCAAATTAGTGACATAAAAACTCATAAATTTGTCGCTAAAATCGTCTCTAATTAGACGAAGGGACTAACATGGTACGTTTTGAAAAGTTAAGAGACCAATATGAACATTTTTTTAAAGAACAAAAATAAGCCTCGAGGTTAACACACATGATCTAAAAGGATAATAAACCTTTAAATTAATGATCGTATTTGTTATTTAATGTGTGCTTTTGAGTGGAAATAAATAAAGCAGATAAATATAAAGTTTATCATCAATAAGATGAGAGAAACAATTATTCTTAAGTTTATTATTAATCCAATTATCGCGGCCAGAAAAGTACAGAGTTGCCACCATATTTTATTCATTCCTAAGGAATAGGGGAAATAATGATAAAACCCTAAAGGAAAAGGATAAGACATTCATTGTAATCGAAAAAGGGTATGGGAATTGGTTAAGTGAGAGGAAGGTGTTAGACACCCCTCACTTCCCTTGTACTCAAGGAGAACCTTCTCTAGCCTAAGGTAAGGTGTGTTTGTTTAAGGAAATGTTTGCCTAATTATTTCTTGCTTATATTTATTTACACAGGGAAAAGTATTTACAAGAGTTAAAATTGGAAAAATCACTTAGTGGATTCGCCTTGGTTTCGCAATCGTGTGCCTACGTATCTCCACAAAGGGATGGAGAAGTTAGAGTCTCCGTAGTTCGTATGTGTTAGGTTGGTTAATTTTATGGAACGATGTAAGGTCGCATTCGAGCGATAAACATATGGTTGCTCACGCAATGAAGGCTTAAGCTTGTTTCTTGTTCGCATTTAATGGACCAAATTGTTCATTTTTTAAAATGATCTTTGATTTGAAGTAAGTCAGATAAAAAAAATACATAACCTAAATTTGATGGGTTAGTTGTCTTATAATGAGTAAGTAGATGTTTTTTCTTTTAATCTTTTTAATTTTTTATTACTTGAAAATTAAAATCTAACTAAAAATAATATGTTTGAATATTTACAAGAAAAAGAATTTTTTAATATTTTATGAATATTAAATTTAATAAACTAAAAAAATATATATTTCGTGTTTTTTTGAATAATGACCAAGTGGAAATAAATTATAAAAAAACTCAAGCAATAATAGTAATCAATTAATTAAATTTAATAAAATATTTAATTAAAATTAGATGAATAGGCTATATGAAAGACGCAATAAAGAATTGAGGAAGTAGGATTAAGAAATCCACACATTGGCCCAAGGTCCATCCATAAACAAAACCTTAAAATTTCAAGAGAGAGGAAGAAAAAAAAGGTGGGAGGAAAAGACTAAAGGGGTGCCGCCCCCTGTTTGTATCAGCATCAAATATTTTTTCAAAATTGAAGATCAGCCACATATATCTCAACATGTGGCGGAACTTTTGATTCTAATCAGAAGAAGGTTATCCACATAGCCCATAAATCAGCGGCCGTCTTCAGTGCATGGTTGCTGAACTCAAGTTTTCCTTCTTTATCAAAGGATGTCGAGCGATACTCGATCTTCACAATTTTGTGATTGTCGATATATGGTAGAAGGTCCTACAATGTGTATTGTAGATCTTTAAGAGGGGTGTACTCGATGATCTTAAATTCTCTTGATGGTGTATTGTTGGTAAAGTGAATATTTTCAACATGTCAAATGATATTCATTCTAGTCTTTGGTGTTTTGGTATGAAACAATATGCCAATTAGTGAGCTTATTTATAGTAGTTTGAGGCTAAATTGGACCTCACGAATCCTATCTTGTGACAGAAAACGTTTAAAAAATATAACTCCGGAACCACCCATTATTCCTTTATTCCGGAGATGTATTCCAGGAATCTTCCCTGGCATAGCAAACAGAAACAGAACAGGCAGAAACTTGTATTGAATGCGGATTTTTTTGACAAACTACAAAATGTATATATAGACACCATAACACATTAATAAAATGCCACTTACAATAAAATGATAAACTACTTAAATGAACCAAAATCATTGTCGCTGGTCAAATCTATAGGTGGTATCCCCTTTGACTTTTCTTTATTTTTTATTTTTCAATCTTGCTCAATTTGGTGTACTCTTACATCCTTTCAATAAATTGGTCCGACTAAGTCTCAGATTTGATTGCATAATAAGCAGCCCACTCTGGTGATGTAAGTGGTATATGACATCCTTGTTTCAAATACACTTGAACAAAATGTCGCGTATTTAAAACCCACCTAACACAGATGATATGATCACTGAGATTTGATGGTGGAACAGTGCGTAGTAGGAAAAAAGTTTATGAGAAACTATATCTTGTAAGATCAATACATACTCTCTCATACGTACTTGCTATTAGATAACCCATCTCAATGAAGCGTATCCATTTATTCTCTGGTGCATGTCCACTAATGCAAGGTACAAGAGAGTGATAAATTTCTTCAACTTTCTCTTTATTCCCGAACACCCGTACGTGTATAATTCTTTATTGCTCCTCAACTCTTGGATAAGAGTATGGCGGACAAGTGTGTGATCCTCTTCCTCTTTACCGAGTAAAGCAGAAACAACAAAAAAACCATAGTTATCGTCACCCTTGACATTGACGATCCGTTCAATGTCATTGTGCACAAAAAGCGGCATCTCCTCAATGAATGATTTTTCTGGAGATGCATCTCCAGAATAATCTGACATGCAAATGTGACAGGTTTCCAATTTCCCGCACAATTTTACCAGAGTTACACTACAAGAAATACTTGAATTTGCCCGGGGAAAAACTCCTATCAAAAAAATAATGTTGATTGGGGTAAAGCCCCTCGCAACGTTCAAATCTGAAAAAACAAAACAAAAAAAAATATAGCTTGGGGTTAGGGGTGGCAAAACGGGCCGCCCGCCCCGCCCGCCGCCCGCCCCGCCTTTTGCCCGCCAAAAAACGAGCGGGGCGGGCATGCCCTCAAAGTAAAATGGGCATCAAAATCATGCCCGCCCCGCCAAGATAGCGGGTTGGCGGGCGGCGGGCTTACCCGCCTATTTTTATTTATATTTTTTTAATAGATTAATATGCTTTTTTTACATTTTAATTAAATTTTTCACTTATTTTTTAAAACAATTTTTTACAAAAATAATTTTTTAACAAATTTACTCTAAAAAATATTACATATATTGATAAATAAATGTATAAAATAAACTATCAAGAATTGAAATTACTAGAATTAACTAAAAAATAAGTGAGTTTTGGAGAAGGAGCGGGTTTTGGCGAGCGGCGGGCTTTGGCGGGGCGGGTATGGCGGGCGGCGGGTTTTCGCGGGGCGGACTTTGGCGAGCGGCGAGCCTAAAATCCCAACCCAACCCGCCAATTTTTGGCGGGTGCGCGGGCGGCCCGGCGGGCCCCGGCCCGTTTTGCCACCCCTACTTGGGGTCACCCCTCGCAAAGAAGAAAGAGGGAAAATTTAAATTTTGAAAAAACCATTTCCGAGGGGCAGCCCCTGGCAATAGAAAATGGCACCGAAGTGTCAAATCGTTGTCAGTTTTAAGCCAGGATTTTTGTGAAGGGGCACCCCTCCCAATAATTCACTATGACATTAGCGCCAGCTTTCCAGCTTCTGTACCCAGGATAGCGTGCTTTATAGTTTAATTAAATTATAAATTATTAAACTATATTTTAATTTTTATCTCTTCTTCAATATTCATCTAAAACTCTTTTCTCCAATTAAATCATAAACAATCCAAAGCATTACAACACATCTCTAAAAAAAGGGCAGAAGAAAAAACTATCTTTTATGTGAAGATGGTGGCCTGCGGAAGCAGAGGGTGGTTTCCGTGTGCATCGGTTTCGTCGATACGCGTTGATTCCGAATGGGTTGCTTTGTGGGCGTCAGAATAGATCTGAGAACGGTAATGAGTGGTCGCAGAGACGTTGTATTCGTGGAGGTCTCTAGGCAAGGGCGGTGTGTGCCGCGACACTAAGCTGCGATTCCGGCAGCGAGAACGAGTGGGTCTCCAATCTGAAACAACAACAACAACAAATTCCTTTCTTTTGTTACAAATTTTTCCTGTTTCAATTCAATTTCTTGTGAAATTTGTGTTGACAATGTGATATTGAAAGGGTTTTTAGTGGTGTTACAGACTTGTGTTTCTTTGAAGGTATGTGAGTTATTGAAGGTAATTTCATCCAACCCTTTGCAAGTTGTTTCCTCTTGATTTGTTATTGAGTTTACCAAATGAATGTTTACGAAAGTGTATGAATTTTGGTTTGGATTATTTTTGTGCAATGAAAATATGTATAGTGAGAGCAAGAGATTAATTTGTGTAACGTGAGATTTACATTAAATTATATTTAGTTTTTTTAATTTAGATTTAGATTTACATTAAATTATATTTATTATATTTTTTAATTTAGATTTAGATTTATATAAAATTATATTTATTATATTTTTTTAATTCAAATTTAATTTTGCCAGGGGCATAACTCCTAGCAAATTGAAAACTATTGATTTTGCAAGGGACTTATCCCCAAGCAAAATATCTGACACATCCTAACCTACTACCCAGAGCCTACGTCTGCATGTTGCAGACTTGAAATAAGGGACAACGTTTAGCGAGGGGGTAGACCCCTGGTAAATTGGCGATGTTCAAAGCTCCTCGAAAAATGATTTGCGACCCCCTGTTTTCCTAGGGGAGCGTTCCCCTCGCAAATTTTGTATTTGTGAGGGGTTTTTGCCACTAGTGAGGGGTTAAGCCCCTGGCAAATTGACTTTTTTCTTGTAGTGTTACATCTCCAAAATTATTCCTATTGATCCTGAAGCAATTTATTATATCACATTCCCGAAAATATGTCTCCGAAATATTTTTTTAATTTGACTCTAGAGTGACATCAAATTTACTCGCTTTTGTATGATGCAAAATGTGCGTCTGAAAATATATTTTTTTAAAAATTAATGAACAATTTTGATTTTTCAAAAGATTTTTTTACCTATATAGATGTAATAAGAAATCCTCTTAAAAGGACTATTTAGGACCTTAATAAAGCCCAATAATACTTCAAGAGGTTTGAAAATTTGAATTAAGAGAAGAAATGTCTTTATAAAAGCTTTGGGCTCGTTATCAACAAGAAAAGTATAAAATTAGTTTTTGAAGGATGACTCTTTTCATAATACTTTAAAATTTTCACAATTAAATTTCTAAAAATTTGCTAGTGGTTTCATCGAGTGCACTGAATCGTTTGAAGTAATAAAACGGTAGAATGTCGAGAATCCAACTCATGCTGTTCTTTTTTTTTTCTCACAAATACTGAAATCAAATATTATTGAAAATTAATTTATAAAAACAGTTAGAGGGCTTTAAAAAACTCTTTATTTAGAATACTATGCTTGTTATCTCAAGAGAGATACATAATCCAGATATTTGCCATTTTTATTCAAATAGTATATTCGGTCAACAAATACACATAAGCTCGATATTTGACATCGGCATACATTTATTCTTTTTATTTGTGTTTGAATATTCATGCACTCTTACATCGTTAATGTAATTTAGAGTGAACGATAAAATACATCTACGTAGATTGTGAATCACATCAGGTATTCAAAGGCCACCCTGGTAACTCCTACGCACAAAGACAACATAACAACATGTGGATCAAACAATACAATCTAATTTAATAAAACTTGATATTTAAGATCGACACTCTAATATGCGATACATGAGTTAGGTGCATAAAGCTCGATATTGTTAAGATTTCAAGTATCACATGGTTTAAAATTTGAGTTAGAAAAAGTCTTATATAGAGTGACATCTCTCATCGTTAGAGACTGAAGTCTATCATTGAAATTCTAGAAATTCAAGTATGAAAGTGCTAGACTAGGAATGAAAGAAATGTTGGATTAATAAGAGAAGTGGCTCATAGCTCCAATACTCACTACGCCAAATTTAAGTTTTAGCAGCACCCCTACTAAAGCGCTTCTAGTAAAAAGCGCTGTTATAGGTTGCACTAAAAACAAAATAAAAAACACGCTAAAAAAGCGCTCTTAAAGGGGGGGGGGGGTAATGAAAGCGCTTTTCAAAAGCGCTCTTATAGGGGGGGGGGGGGGGGGGTATGAAAGCGCTTTCTAAAAGCGCTCTTAAAGGGGGTGGGTATGACAGCGCTTTTTAGAAGCGCTCTTACAGAATGGGCTACGAAAGCGCTTTCTAAAGCGCTGCTATAGGGGTAGGATACGAAAGCGTTTTTCTCCTAAAAAGCGCTGGCATAGGGGGTCCTTCTAAAGCGCTTCTCAAAAGCGCCCTCGTAGGTGTTTTAAAATAGAACAAATTAAACTTGCCCCAATATTTCTCAGTATCTCTTCTCCTTCGCGACATAACACAGAATCCCTAAATCAATTTCTTCCCTAAATCAATTTCAATCCTCCGCCACGACCTCCGCCACGACCTCCGCCACGACCTGCCACGACCTTCAGCCGTCTCCGCCGCTTCAGTGCAGTGCCGTCTCCGCCGCTTCAGTGCCGTTCTCCGTTCTCCCTCCGCCTCTGGTTTGCTGCATCCCTTTAGGTAATTTCTATGTTGTCTCTTCTGCTTCTTATTCATATTGAATCATCTGGTTCATATCATTCTGTATTCTAGTGTTCTCTTCTGCTTCTTATTCATACTGCTTAGATTTTTGAATATGCTGAGAGAGGATTCTGTATTCTAGTGTTCTCTTCATACTTTTTATTCATACTGCTTAGGTTTTAATCATTTTCAATTAAGCTGAAACATTATAGTTATTTTTACTAGTGTCGATTGAGTGGTGAAGTTGAGATATCATGCCGAAATATGACAATCGGATCGGTTATGCCGAAACATGCATCTATGGTGAATGAACCGGACGCTTACTTACTAATTTTCTTGTTACACTTGATGATATTATAACATGTCCAGGTGCATTTAGGGAAGAGAAATAGTAATTGATAGGATTGCATTTTAATGACTCTTTTTTGAAAATTCCCGGATTATATTTGGTTTGGAAATTGGATTCTTGTTGAAATATATTCATAAAAGAGTGAAGATAATTTGAGTGATTGTAGGTTATGTTGTGTGTAAATACAACACGACACCGACAAATTAGTGAAGATATTTTGAGTGCTATCTTATTGATTATTAAGATTTAATAGTATCCTTTGAAATTAACGATAGAATAACATTCTTATTAATTCAAAGCATGCATGCATGGAAAAGATATGTTAATTCTCGTTACTTTCGTGATTTAGTGACTATTAAAAAATCACTTATTTGATAAAATAAAAAGCACTTATTTGAGTTAATAAATTTTGGTCAGTCATCTTCCTGTACGTGTTTAAGTTATTCCACCTAGTGGTATTTGATAATTAAACTTCTTATAAAATATTATTAACTGAACCGTGGCCATCCTTATCCTATCTATGCTTAGCCACTCTTACTTTTTGAAATTGAAAGTGAGATTTGTCTACTTCTATTATATTTTATGGTACTATTTATAGGGTTTTTTTAATGAGAATTGCACACTGTTTCATTATAGATAAGTCTCAGTTTGAGGCTTAGCAGTACTAGTATTATCTCTTTTTATTAATACTTGAAGACATTGAGACACAACAACCATATATTTTGAAGGCAGTTCATAAATGCTTTCACAAATGCAACCACTAACTAATGTTTTGTAGAACTAGAATCCTAATATATTCTTATTCCTCTGTAGAGGGTAGTTTTTGGTCTTAATAATGGTATTGAACAAATAGTTGAATATGCTACAGTTTGCATATACTTCCTTCACTTTTATGATATTTGTATTTAAGTGCATCGTGTGTGTGTGTGTTTAATTTTACAGTTACTTTGAAGTCTCTGGTTTCTACTTGTACAACGCCGATTCAAACCTACCATCTCCCACATCAAGTCTAATTCAGGTTACTATCCCTTTCTTCTTGCTTATAGTTTGTTATTTTTTGCTTATAGTTTATTGTTTATGGTTCTATTTAATATCAATTTAGTGTCTCTCAACCAATTTTTTGGTTTGTGGACTTATATTACCTTGAAATAAGGTAATGTCTTCTTTAAGAAATCGGGTATTCTGATTAGGTATTCTATTATGATGATAGCTATTTATTATCTTGACAGAATTCCTTAGTACCTGATAGAGAAACCAAGAAGCATTTGTTTAGCTTAATTAAGACATGGATAAGACATGGATGAATTCAAACTGATTGTTGAAACAGTACGAGAAAGGGGTATGGGAATTCGTTAAGTTTGCGGTTAAGCACTCCGAAGACCCGCTTCGAATGCCGTGTCCTTGCTTGGGTTGCTGTTATGGGGGTAAGGTTGACGGGAAACAGTTGGGATCCCATTTACTACGGTTTGGAATTGATAGAAGTTATACATGTTGGACAATGCATGGTGAGAAAAGTAACGGGAATGCTGAGTCGAGGTGTAATAGGAAGTATGCTTCAAACGACGATTGCACAGACACATACGATTGCGATCGAGTCGAAGAGATTGCAGAAGCGCTTGAAGAAGATCTTGCGGATTGTCCCAAAATGTTTGAGAGGTTGGTAAGCGATGCAGAGAAACCGTTGTATGATGGTTGTTCAAAATTCACAAGATTGTCTGCGGTGTTAAAGTTGTACAACTTAAAGGCGGACAATGGATGGTCGGATAAAAGTTTCACAGAGTTATTAGCCCTTATGAAAGATATGCTACCAGAGGATAATGTTCTTCCCAATCGAACGTATGAAGCCAAAAAGATGTTGTCCTCTATTGGCATGAGCTATGATAAGATACATGCATGTCCAAACGATTGCGTTTTGTTTCGAAACGAGTATGCAGCGTTGAATGAGTGTCCTAAATGTGGTGCCCCTCGATATAAGAAAAAGTTGTCTCCTGCTAAAGTCTTATGGTATTTTCCTATAATTCCGAGATTTAGACGCATGTATCGTAGTGAGACCGATTCAAGACACTTGACTTGGCATGCAGATGAAAGAATTATTGATGGAAAGTTGCGACATCCGGCAGACTCACCACAATGGATGAAAGTTGATACTGATTATCCTGAATTTGGAAAAGAAGCAAGAAACCTTCGTTTGTCATTGTCTACTGATGGAATGAACCCGCATGGTATTCAAAGTATCTCGCATAGCACATGGCCTGTGATTCTTATGATCTATAACCTACCTCCGTGGCTATGTATGAAGCGTAAGTACATGATGTTATCAATGCTAATTTCTGGGCCTAAACAACCAGGGAATGACATAGACGTATACTTGGCACCGTTAATCGAAGATTTAAAGTTTTTGTGGGACAACGGTGTGGAGGTTTACGATGGGTATAGGAAGGAAAGTTTCAACTTGAGGGCGATGTTGTTTGGAACAATTAATGATTTTCCAGCATACGGAAATCTATCCGGGTACAGCAATAAAGGTCAAAAGGTGTGTCCCGTTTGTGAAGATGAAACCGATACGACACGATTGGATCTTTGTCAGAAGAATGTCTTTCTCGGCCATCGCAGATTCTTAAATTCTAATCATCACTACCGTGGGTGGAGAAAAGCATTCAACGGAAAGGCCGAACATGGTACAGCCCCGCCTTTTTTGTCAGGTGATCAAATTTTTGAAAAGGTGAAAGATGTGAGCACTCAGTTTGGCAAGCCTTTTGCACATTCACTTGTCAAGGGTGGGTGGAAGAAGAAGTCCATTTTTTTTGAACTTCCATATTGGAAGTCGTTGTACGTAAGACATTTCCTGGATGTTATGCATATTGAAAAAAATGTATTTGACAGCGTTATAGGTACGTTACTCAATATACCAGGAAAGTCTAAGGATGGCGTTAACATAAGGAATGACATGGTAAACATGGGGATGAGAACTGAATTGAGACCCGTGACGAGGAGTCCGTTGCATCACTAAAAGAGGTACATTTAAAGTGTTAACAATTAATCTGAATCTAAATCTGCATGATTTTATATTTTACCTAACTTATATGATTTTTAGGCATCCGCTCGGGAGTCACAACAAGTGACGCAGCAAGTTCGTACCGTACCACCCACTGGTCCTCCGAAGCCAGCGGGAAAAAAAGGCGGTGCTTTTGTGCCTCGGTACCGGTCGACGCTCGCAACAATGGTTGATATGTCCGATATGAAGGATGGTGCTTTACGTGAAATCGTTATGGATGAGAGTGTCTTCGGTATTGAATTCAAGTCACTTATTACAATTGATGACTTGGAGGAGATTTTTAAGCATGATCAACTAGGCGTCACTAACATGCACTCATAAATCCGGTAATATTCACTCATCCGATATATTATTTAATTAGTCCCACAATATAATTTATTTACACATTTCAATGAAAATAATCTAATGTTTATTATGTTTTTATTTAAGGTTGTTGTATGACAGAGTGTTGCGCGGGACTCCGTTGTCTAACAGATTCCATTTCGTGTCTTCCGCCCACTGCAGCGGAATGGCAATTGCTTCGGAACGGGAATCAGTTAGACAGCGATTAGTCGATAGATTCATGTCCACCGGCAATACAGAATGTCTGCATCTTTGGGCGTATAATACCCGACCAGTAGGGTTAGTTTCTCATTCTTTGTTCATCTAATCTCTGTTTCTTTTGTGTATAGCAAAATTTTCATATAACCTATTGTTTTTATTTATAGAGCACACTGGTTGCTGCTTGCTATATACCCTATAAGGGAAGTCGTGTATTATCTGAATTCGATAAATGGTGAATGGACCAATTATCCGGCCATGAAGGACATCGTTGATTTGTAAGTGGGATCGTTCTAAATATATATTCGTGTATATTTATATATATATTTACTTATTTGTGGGATTGATCTAAACATATGCTTTTATATATTTGTTAATTAGATCAATACAAGTGTTCCGAAGTCAACGGGACGCACAGGTATCCCGAACTAAATCTAACAACATTACTTGGATCCAAGTGCAGGTACATTATTTTTCACAATGTTGCTTATAATATATTTATGCTACTTGATAAAACAATGCACAACTATAGAATCTTATTTGTTTTTCTATGTAGTGTCCGCAACAGCGAAACAGTTACGATTGCGGATACTTTGTATTGAGGTTTATGAAAGAAATCCTTCAGGCAAATCAATTAGAGATTCCGCTCACGGTATGAATTTATAACTTAAGATAATTTCATATAATTTATTACATTTAACTAAATGTATCATTCATATTATGTTTTTGTTTTGTAGTACCTTGACGAATTCCGTGCTGCTGCGTACCCGAAGCTTAAGTTGGAAGAAATCAAAGAAGAGTTGTGTCAATTTTATATTAAGCGCTTTTTCATGTAGGATTTGTGTCGATTTGAACTATAATATTATTGATGTTGTAATGATGTATATATAAAATTTTGGATATTATAATGGTATTATATTAGTATATATATATTGTCTTACTGATGGCTGAAATAATATCGTCGAAAATAAATTACAGGTCGAAAATATTACAGGTTGAAAACATATTACAGGTCGACTGGGAGGATTAAATTACAGGTTGCACATTAAAATACCTCATTTAGCAACGAAAGCGCTTTTGAAAAGCGCTCTTAAAGGCCCACCTACTAAAGCGCTTCTTTGTAAAAGCGCTGCCAAAGATTAATAAAAAAGCAAAAAAAATAAAAAAAAAGCAACATACTAAAGCGCTTTTGTAAAAGCGCTCTTATAGGGGGGGCTATAAGAGCGCTTTTCTGGAAAAAGCGCTCTTAAAGCCCACCCTATAAGAGCGCTTTTCCAAAAGGGCTTTAATATGTTGCGTTTTTTTTTATTTTTTACTCTCACAGGGGGGCCTATAACAGCGCTTTTCTGGAAAAAGCGCACTTAAAGGGGGGTCTACCAGAGCGCTTTTTCCTGAAAAGCGCTCTTAAAGGGGGGCCTACAAGAGCGCTTTTTCCAGAAAAGCGCTCTTATAGGGGGGGCCTACCAGAGCGCTTTTAGAAGCGCTTTTGTTAGCTACGCCAGCGCCAGCTTTCACAGCGCTTTTAAGCGCTTTTAAAGGCTATAAAAAGCGCTTTTAAAGCCCTTCCTCGTTGTAGTGACTTCAAGATTTTTGATGGATATGTGGTCGAACCTCGCTACCCAGACTCTCCAACAAGTGGTATCAAAGTCTGATAGGTTCGGCGGGAGAGTGAAAGTGGATTCTAGTGTAGATCAAGAATCAAGATTAGGATGTGTAACTTACACTTGTGAGAGAGATTGTTGGGTTTCAAATATGAAAGTGCTAAAGTCTCACATCGTCTAGGAATAAAGAAAATGCTGGGTTTATAAGAGAAATGACACATACTCTCATTTTCTTAAAATTTTGGGTGGATATCTGACGTCAAAGTCTCTGAGATCTCTAACATTTAGCTCATTGATACTTTCGGAATAAACTCATATATTTATGCTAAATGTAAATGTTTAATTTTAAATTGTAACCTATTAATGGATTGAAGAGTTTGTTTAAATTATTAAATGTTTAATTACCGATATATTAAAATTAAATAATTTTAAAAATGAGTAATCACATAGAATAATAATTTAAATTATTAAGGTCAAACAAGAAGTAATCACATATGATAATCTAAGTGAGACTCATTCTTAACCATCTTTTAATTATTAATTTTACAAATTTTATCTTTCGTCATTAAACTTCTCAAACAAATCTACAAAACTTTCACAATTCATATTATTTCAATCATTTCGTTTGATACTAAGTGATACTCACCAAAATATTAGTTGTAACGATTTAGTACATTTGTTAGATCCCTATTATTTACAAAATATGATACACATAAGACATAAGGATGATATCCAACATCGACACAATAATGCTTTACTAA
This sequence comes from Vicia villosa, assembly GCF_029867415.1. Lineage (NCBI taxonomy): Eukaryota > Viridiplantae > Streptophyta > Magnoliopsida > Fabales > Fabaceae > Vicia > Vicia villosa. Next base: position 8,038,831 of record NC_081184.1, on the reverse strand, counting down.
TTAAATATCGATGTCAAAATTGGAACCCTAATAATGCTTTACTAATTAAATATCGATGTCAAAATTGGAACCCTAATGTCTTATCGTTAGCGGTACACATGAAGCTTGATATCGTTGGGTTAATTTATAACAACTAAAGACATATATTTAGAGGATTTCTTATCCCACCCTTTGGAGTTCTTATGTACCAAGTACGCTTCCAAAAATACATTCGGTTTTCGGAGATGTATTTCTGGAAAGATTTTTTTACTTAGAGGATTTATGTTAAACTTTAAAATCTTTTAGACTCTTACATATTAGATTTTTTTTTCATGTTATTCAAACTTCAAAATCTTTTAGACTCTTTTATGTTTTAAAGGATTAGAAACTTATGTAATGGTATGAACCTAAAAGAATCAACTCAATCATATTGTGGATTGTGTATCATCATGCATTTAATCTTCAAAATCTTTTTTTCTTTTCCTTCTCTTTATTAATATCTCAACATGCATTTAATCTATTATCATGAATAAAATAATCTAACTAATTCATTTGAGATTTAGAAATTACTAATAAATTCAAATAGGCAACTTTAATAATGCTAAAATATTAATAAGCATTAACATAATAATATCACTGATAATAGTCAAACAAGACTAGAACATAAATCCATTTTCTTTTTCACTTCTTTTCTAAGTTCCTTCTATTTTCAAACTAAACAAAAATAGTATAAAACTATAGTTTCAAGTTTTAGATCATTGTTTACTTAAACTTAAGTCAAAAGTAGGTGATAAGTTTGATTATGTTTAACTTAGAAAACACATCACTAACAAAATCCATACATGCATGATGATAAAAACTTCTCACCATCCAGTTTCTAAGAACCTTAAAAAAAGGAGAAAACAAAAACCAAGAAACTGAATCTAAATGGCAATTAAGGTACACCAAATAGTAGTTCTAGGGAAGAAGTTAGGAATCAGAATCACTTTTCATTCTCTTGTAGCAATTTTAACAGCTATTTTAGTTGTCACTGCCATATATTTTACTCAAGAAGGAAGAGAATGGTCTCATGAAAAGACTATCTTAGATGAATCTTTATCGAAATGTGACATGTTTTCGGGTAAATGGGTTTTTGATAATGAATCTTATCCTCTCTATAAAGAACAAGAGTGCAAGTTCATGTCAGATCAATTGGCTTGTGAGAAATTTGGAAGGAAGGATCTTAGTTACCAGAATTGGAGGTGGAAGCCTCATCATTGTGACCTACCAAGGTGATTTTATTTTGTTCCCGTCGTGTTGTTGAATTAATAAGTCGTATCAATGTTGATCAGATGACTCGTATTTTAAAATGTACATAGTAGTCATCTGGACAAATTGTTCGGTTCAACCAGTTGAACTAGAAATTGATTAGTTTGCCAATTGGTTTGATCTTGAATGTATCGTATTTTGGTTGAACTTGATCGGACTAGGTTGATTTAACCGATTTTATTTGTTTATCGATTTCCTTTTTATGTTAATAAGGTTCAATGCAACAATATTGCTTGAAAAGCTAAGGAACAAGAGGCTTGTGTTTGTTGGAGATTCACTCAATAGAGGCCAATGGGTTTCAATGGTTTGTCTTGTTGAATCTTCAATTCCTTCATCTCTCAAATCCATGCAAACCATTGCCAATGGTTCACTCACAATTTTCAAGGCCAAAGTAAGTAAGAAACTTCATCAACTAAAAGTTTCATTTTTTTTCAACAAAATGTTTTATGACTAAGTTTTTTGAATTGGCAAATTTAATGAAAGGAATACAATGCAACAATCGAGTTCTATTGGGCGCCATTACTCGTGGAATCAAATTCAGATGATCCGGTGAATCATAGGGTTCCGGATAGAATTGTGAGAGTTCAAGCCATTGAGAAACATGCTAAGTATTGGACTGATGTTGATGTTTTAGTCTTCAACACTTACCTTTGGTGGAGAAGACATGCAATGAATGTTTTGTAAGTAAAACAACTAAACAACACATCGCTTTCTTTCATTAATTTGCATATATCAATTGAAAATTGTTCAAAACACGGATAACGATCGATGCTTCTTCTAGAAGTTAAAACGTGCGGTTTTATTCATTCTGATATCGTAACATGATCAGTGGCGCTTTAATAAAAAAAATGAGTTTTAATATATCCGTATTTGTTTTCTCTTATTTTTGTCAAATTGACATTAATCGGGTTCGTGTATGAGACATTACTATAAAAAGAATCGTAAATTTCTAATTTTAAAAGCTAACACAAGTCGTCGTTAGAGTTTCAAACAATTTTTAAGTACTACTTCACGATGAACAACTTTAATAGAATATTATCCCCAAATATTGACGGATTGATACATTCCTACTAAACACTCTCTAGCAACTTGATTTTAATAGTGACATTTTAACAACAATTGCAGGTGGGGATCATTTGGTGACCCTAATGGAGTATACAAAAAGGTAAGAATGGTTAGAGTATACGAGATGGCGTTAAGAACTTGGTCAGATTGGTTGGAAGTTCATATTAATCGAAACAAGACTCAATTGTTTTTCGTTTCTATGTCACCAACTCATCAAAGGTACGTATAACTAACTCAATACATAACACTTAAGCCGTGCGTGATCCAAAAGTCACGCTGGTTTTATCTTTAGTTCGATTTTTAAAACATTGATTCAAATACTCCAGAGTTATCGTGTTATTGTGCATTAAGACTATATTGATACCGCTAATTGTAGGGCTAATGAATGGGGAGGAACTAAGGGTGAAAATTGTTACAAAGAAAGAGATCAAATTATAGAAGAAGGATATAGTGGAAATGGTTCGGTTCCGAAAATGATGCAAGTGGTGGAAAATGTTCTACAAGATTTGAAAACAAGAGGTTTGAAAGTTGAAATGCTTAACATCACACAGCTTTCTGAGTATAGAAAAGAAGGTCATCCATCTATCTATAGGAAACAATGGGAGCCTCTAACAGAAGAGGAGATATCAAATCCAAAAACTTATGCAGATTGCATACATTGGTGCCTCCCTGGTGTGCCGGACACATGGAATGAGCTTCTCTATGCTTATGTTTTTAGCAGATGACACTAAATTCGGTATTGCAAAATTTTGCGTAAAAGTATAGACCGTCTGATCTCGATTCAACGAGTGTTAATGTGCTAACTGTGTGAAGTGTAAAGAACAATTAAAATTTCAATTTGTGTTTTTGTTTGGTTATCTTGTTTTCACTTAATGGTGAAGTGTAAAGAATATTGTAATCTCTAATCCTAAAAGAAATCATAAACGTGCTAGTGTTTTTACAGTTTCTGTTTTGTTATGCATTTGTTTATCTTGCTAAACAAAAAATTATACCATGTTTTAAAATTGAATAACTTCCTAAACAAGGAAACTTCTGATGCAAGATCATCATGGAAGCCTAAAGACTAATGGCATAAAACCACCATGTCAAATAACATCAGATGCATTATTATATATACCACTTGGTCCAAGTGTGTTTTTACTTTCCACTCCCTTTAATCTTTCTCTTCTTTTTATGTTTTATTTCATCCTTTGTTTTATTTAGTTTCTTTTTCTTTCTTTTTGGTAAGGTTTGATCTTTCATTTTGTATTTAACTTTTTTTATTAATATTTAAAGACATAAGATAAGTGTGTTTTGAAGATGTCAACATAATTAGAATCATAGAATGTCTAAATTGCACTTTGAGAACTTGATACTCTTAATTTATCTATAATTAAAAAAGTGGTGGTTTTTTTATTTATTTCTAGATTATTTACAAAGAAGAAGCCGACGTGGTATTGTTGTGTATCCCTCTTCATTTTAATCTTTTTCTTTTATTTTTGTTGTTTAATCTCGGTGTAATTATCAAAACTAAAATAATTGTTTTAAAGGATAAATTTTTTATCAATTGACTTTGAATTTTGAACAACACAGTTCACGATCTCTTGTATTTGAAGTCATTTGGCCAACAATTTTGTCACCCCTACTTAACCCTAAAGGTTGGCAAACCAAATATATAATCTAGTTTTATTCCTGTATTTAAGTATATCGTCAGTTTATAAGTCATTCACTTCTCAAAAACACGCTCATCTATTGGGGAGTGTGGACTGCATCAGAAGTATCAGTGGACTAAATGTTAAAGATTCAAGAGACATTGACACTACATAACCATCCAAAAAATCCTGACGTAATGGGTGTATATAGTTTTTTCTCTTATATATCCAGCATTTCCCGCATTTCTTGGCGATGTGAGACTCAACCACTCATAATGAGACCTCTAATTTACACTTATGTCTCAACAATCTCCCCCAAAATGTGAGTTAATCCACTTATATGTTCCCCTCGAGTGGAAAATCTTCCATCCACATTCACTTGTATTGTCGTTGACACCCTTACCAGGTCACATACACTTCAACAAGACACGCTGCCTGACCACCACCATGTCAAAAAGACTTTTGATACAAGGAACGAGTCTCATACTCCAGTCATCGTCTCTGATACAATTGATAGGTCATGAGGAGGAGCAGCCATATTGGGTCGAGCAACACATAAGTGAGAGAGACACCACATATTCATCAAAAACTTAAGGCATTGGATACATGGATCCTTTCACTAATGAAATGCTTAAGCTCCATTTCTAAGCAATGTGAGACTTCCAACTCACACGTGTATCTCAACATCCCGCTCTACCACCGAGTCTAACTACACTCGAATATCCTTACTCTAATATCACTTGTTAGGGAGTTTGAGGAGCGTCTGAAGTGTCAATTGGTTAAATGTTGTTAAATGTTCAGAATCTAAGAGATTTTGACACCACATATCCATTAAACATTTCCTTAATTTGTTAGATCTTGTGTTGGGGGTCTGCTGCAAAACATGGATAAGAAGAAAATGAAAATGGTATGATGAAAGTTGTACAAAATAAATTCCAAAGCGTGTGTTTACATTAAGCTTTAGGTTCGATTCGCCCCCACCAATTTATCTAAGTTGCATGCTAATGGGTTAACCGACGAATCCCCTTCAAGATACTTTGGAAACCTTAACATGAATCGTACATTCACATTAAAAATATCAATAGACTAAATGTTCAAGATTCAAAAGACCTTGACACGACATATCTACTCAAAATCTTAAGACAATGAATGTTTGAGTAGTTTCTCTTATGTTTCCTTCACTTACACATGAATTTAACACCCTTCAATCATAATACATATAAAAGACTATAATGATGTTAACATTAAATAAATTAAATCAATGGAGATGGAGTTGCATTATTGCTACCGTGAATTGATTTGTTAAGTTTTTTTTTTGAAATAGTTCTACTATAGATTTGACATTCTCATTGATTTTGAAAAAGATCATTAGCAAGTACTAAGAATCCATGATGTCAATTGTCAAAGTCAAGATGCATTCTTAAACTCCATCTATCAAAAACACATCCCATGTTAGAGTTTTTGTTCTTTCAACCACTACCAATCCCCACAAAACCCACACCCATTAATCCTCATAACTCACAAATTACACATGAAACAATCTCAAATGGTGAAACTGAAAACCAAAGTCTAAATCGGTCAAACTCCATTCTCTACCATAACTACATCACTGAACATCCTTCAAAAACTTCAATTTTCTAATTCAAAGTTTCTCATCAAATCAAAGAACCATACTCTATGCAAAATAAAAAAGACCCATTAACCCTTTAACACAAACTATGCAGAAGATGAAATGGAACAAAAAGAAAGTTCATGTTTTTCCTTTTCTTGTGATTTTGTTTCTAGTCTTCATAGCTTTCTCAACTCTCCATAATGGGAGCACCATTGGACAAATCCATGAAAACCCAAATCACATTCAACAAGAAGAAGCTTCTTTAGCTACCTATGTTAAACCTAATCTCTCTAATCACCTCAACAAATCTCAAGGTGAGTAATTTTTCAGTTCAAAACTTGCTTTGTGACTTAAAAATGAGAGCTTTATAGGTTTAACTTTGTGAATTGAGTTTGATTTGCTATGTGACTTTGATTTCTTGTGATTTGTTGAAATGGGTTTGTAGGATTTTTTTTCAGTTCTTAAACTTGCATTGTGACCTAAAAATGAGAACTTTATAGGTTAAGCTTTGTGAATTGAGTTTGATTTGATATGTGAATTTGTTTCTTTTGTGATTTGTTGAAATGGGTTTGTAGGATTTTCAGTTCTTAAACTTGAATTGTGACTTAAAAATGAGAACTTTGTAGGTAAAACTTTGTGAATTTACTTTGATTTGCTATGTGACTTTGTTTTTTTGTGATTTGTTGAAATGGGTTTGTAGGTTTTTTTTCAATTCATAAATTGTGACTTAAAAATGACAACTTTATAGGTTAAACTTTGTGATTTGAGTTTGATTTGTTATGTGACTTTGTTGAAATGGGTTTGTAGGATTATTTTTTCAGTTCATAAACTTGCATTATGACTAAAAATGAAAACTTTATAGGTTAATCATTGTGATTTGGCTTTGATTTGCTTTGTTAGATTCTTTTTTGGTGATTTGTTAAAATGGGTTTGATTTGAATTTTACTATTTTAGAGGTTCTGGATAGATTCAGTAGATGCAACTCTACTACAGAGTATACTGGTAGAAAAATTGCTAGGCATGGTGATTCGAAGAGTTCCATTCGCCGGAGAGTGAGTGATAAAAGTTGTGATGTTTTCTCTGGGCAATGGGTGTATGATAATGCTTCGTATCCATTGTACAAGGAGTCGGATTGTCCTTATATGTCTGATCAATTGGCTTGCAACAAGCATGGAAGAACTGATCTAGGGTATCAACATTGGAGATGGCAACCACATGATTGCAATTTGAAGAGGTGCTTTCTATTTCTATTTTTGTTTCCGGGTTACTTGTGAGCGTATTTATGTTGTGGTTTTGTTGGTGGCATGAGGACTTGTTTGGATTGAGTTATTTGAACGTTACACCGACATAAACACTTGCTAATTAAACTTGTTTGAGAGAGTTTATGGAAACCGTTTATTTTTGAAAACTATATCTTATATGAAAACAATTTGAATCTCTTTTATCTTTTGATATAGACATCACTTATTTGATAAGTGCTTTGCTATAAGAGTTCTTAATTAAGTTCTTTAACCAAAAATAAACTAAGTTGTAATGAAAGACCTAATAAGACTTTTAAGGCTATCAACTTATAATTAGTTTTTGAAGTTGATGCATAACGTAGATTAAGTTTTGTATAGTTCCAAGTAGAATATCACATGTTTTGTTGTTATGTTGTCTGTCACGTGCTATATCGGTGCTGCATTGAAATAGCATAGTGGTGCTCGGGTTCAACACGACACGTTTGGTGTGCAAGCCGCCGTCAACAATAGTTGTTGTTGCAGCCCCAAACCGCTATTGCGGGTGCTATTAGGATTTCGGGGATAAATTCCTCAAATACTTTTTCTTTTAAAATATTGTCTTTTTTAAAGGTATAAATTTCAATCCGAACCTTTTTAAGAGTAATGTTCTATTCATTGTGTTACAATCTTTTGCTCACAAACAATCATTATGTTCTTCTTCCTACTTTTAGTTCAGTTCTGTTATGTTCTTCTCTCTTAAAGTTTTATTGCTCTATACTTTAGATTCTTTAACTATTAAGTTTTATGAGAATTATAGTCTCATTAATTTTGTGTATTTTTCTGATTATGAGTATCTAGGCTTACTTTGTTTGTACACTTATTCTTAGTCTTTGCTTGCAATAACGACTATCCCGCTATCCACTATACAACTATAGCGTTTTAGGAGGTTGGTGCTACGCAACACTGGCCAAATGATCTTATTATGTATATGTATGCCTTTTTTCAGATGCATATAAATTAGATCATACATTAGACTCAGCACCATTGTTCTCATATTATTTTCTTTAAAAAATTATTACTGATTTATCCGAAAACATATAATGCTTTCTATCACCAAACAGGCCCTACATTTTTTGTGACAAATAAATTATCAGGCTTCACAGCTTCACGGATTTCTTGTATTAAACAGGTGGAATGTGAAAGAAATGTGGGAAAAATTGAGAGGTAAGAGGCTAATGTTTGTTGGAGATTCTCTTAATAGAGGGCAATGGATATCTATGGTATGCTTGTTACAGTCAGAAATTCCTGCCGATAAGAGATCAATGTCACCAAATGCTCATCTCACAATTTTCAGAGCCGAGGTATGAATTAGAATCCGTATCGGAATCTTCTGCATGATGTTTTTGAATGTAGTTCCCGATACTAAGTTCTCGCGTACATATTACGCCGATTTTCAGGAGTACAATGCAACTATAGAATTCCTCTGGGCTCCTCTTCTCGTTGAATCTAACTCCGACGATCCAGTAAATCACCGACTAGATGAACGGATAATTCGTCCAGATTCAGTTATGAGGCATGCGTCACTGTGGGAGCATGCTGATATACTTGTTTTCAACACATACTTGTGGTGGAGACAAGGACCAGTTAAGCTATTGTCCGTACCAGTTCATTGGTACTCAAGGGATTCATTCGTCATTCGTCAACTCTATTCTGTTAGTTGATATTTTGATTTGTACTTTTGCAGATGGACCGATGAAGAAAATGGAGCTTGCGAAAAGTTAGACGGACAAGAAGCAATGGAGTTGGCCATGGGATCATGGGCCGAATGGGTGTCTTCTAAAGTTGATCCGCTCAAGAAACGTGTATTCTTCGTGACCATGTCTCCGACACACCTCTGGTAAGATTCCTTTGTGTAAACGGAAGTTGATCATTCTAAACCGTTCAGCTGAACATTTTCTCATTCAGGAGCCGAGAGTGGAAGCCGGGAAATGAAGGAAACTGTTACGGCGAGAAAGAGCCTATTGACTTCGAGGGCTATTGGGGAAGTGGATCTGATTTACCTACCATGAGCAGTGTAGAGAAAATCCTTAGCAGTTTAAATTCAAAAGTTTCTGTTCTCAATGTTACTCAACTTTCGGAGTATCGAAAAGACGGGCATCCTTCAATTTTTCGTAAATTTTGGGAGCCTCTTCGTCCGGAACAGTTGTCAAATCCTTCGTCTTACTCTGATTGCATACATTGGTGCTTGCCAGGGGTACCGGATACGTGGAACGAGTTACTGTTCCACTTTTTATGAAATCCATTACACAATACAATTTTGTTCATTGACTATGATCATTATGAGTATGATAAAGGGGGAGAAGAGATCAAGAGAGTCTACTCAAAATAATTAAGGGAAATATGTGCTCATATGTGTTGTTAAAATGTAGCTTGATGTAGAAAATGGAAGGATAAGAAACCAATCTTTTTAATGTAAGTTATTCCACTTCTATGCCTCTTTGTATTAGAAGTTTTGAATCGAATGCTTGTGTAGTGCAGTGTTTGCTTCACAAAATCAAGGATACAGGTATTTTCACATGATCTTCTATGTGCTAGTAGTTTGGATCTTTTAAACATATGCACAAAGTAAGTTAGTTATAGCCTTGTGATTGTAGGTAAATACAATGACAGACAATCTTTTGTATCTCGATGGATCAAAGTTTGAAAGTCCTTTTGCTAAGACAAGTTTGTTATTTTGTTCCGTTTGCCACATTAATTTGATATAGTTTGAACCCTTTCGCTACCGGAGTTTCGTAATAACAATGACAACATCGACTTTTGAAGTCTTCTTATTGTACCATGTTGATTGCATCATGATATTAATATATTTAACATCGCTACTCATAATTAATAACTAATTCAACGTATTCTTATTATTTCTTACTAACCAAACAAATTTTTCTAGAATTAGTTCTATCTTTTATAATAAAAGATAAATCATGCAATAGCCATGTACAAAATACAAATAGTATGATAACTTGACAATCCAAAAAATCCCCTCAATCTCTCGTGATCCTTTTGAAGAGGCCTTTCTTGCCTCACTTTTGCAGTTAGGGCTTAAAAATTTCATTAACAATAGTTTGAAAATTTGATGGGGCATTAGATTACCCAAATGACATCCATAGATACTCGTCTTCATTCATTCTAAAGATTCATAACTTCAGAGGTCATGTGCAACACTTTACAGGAACACGTGATAGTTGTTCTTCCAAACATGCCCCGATGAAAATTATCAATCACAATATCAGTCAACCTTTAAAAGGATGAATTATGATAAGTTACACCACTAACACTTTCCTCCATGGATTATGTTAACACTTTCCTCCATGCATTATGTTACAAAAACAGAATTAGCGAGAGATTTGAGTTGACACACTGACATATGTGGATGGTGGTTCATCATTCCTTGATTGATGGGAGTTACGAGTACCCTGTTGAGAATAATGTAAGTGAGAGTGTGGATAATAGTCCCCCATTGAAAATGTATGTGGTGACTTGAGTATATATATATATATATATATATATATATATATATATATATATATATATATATATATATATATATATATATATATATATATATATATATATATATATATATATATATATATATATAAGTGGGAGAACTCACTCACCTATCACCTTAAGGTTTTAGGTGGAGAAGTGGTGTGTCTCCCACAAAGGTGTGTTGCTCGAATGGAATGTCTCGAAATTAACAATGCTCCCGAACTCGATCCTACCAATTCCCTCCCAACCTAAGTTGAAAATTCCAGTAGTGTATTTAAAAAGTTCGCATTTTACCCTATCCGATTTTTTAAAATTTTTACCGAATTGCATGAATTTTTACCTATTTTTGGGGAGATCTATGAAATTTGACTGGATTTTTAGAGAATCTAATAAGTTTTTACCGAATTTTTTGAATAATACTACTGGATTTTTTTAAAAGAGATGAGTTTGTCGGATTTTAAAAAATCTATGTGTTTTTATTGAATTTTTCAAATAATCTATGAGTTTTTATTGTATGTTTCAAAAAAATTCTATGAATTTTTATCAAAATTTTCAAAAGAAATATAAATCACCATATTTCTTAAAAACAACTAAGTTACTGGATTTTTTCGAAAAGAATTACAATAATGATAATTTTGTTTATTATCTTGCATGTTTAAAAATGAACTAAAATTTTTAAAAAAATCAATAATTTTTTCTACTCATCGGTTCTTATTAAAAAACCGATATAAATGCTTTAAAAACTTTTAAAATACACTACCAATTTTTTTAAATGATACCATATTTTTTTACTGACTTTACTTAATATCTCGTTCGAAATATTTTGATAAAAATTTATCAAAGATAACTTTGTTATTATATGTTAAATTTTGATGGTGACAGGATAAATTCTTCTCATCCATACAGATCATCACCAGAAAAGTATGAAACCTTCAACCACATCATACGATCCAAACTCATATCTAACCTTCCTTTATGTTTCAACATCCTCACAAAATTGTCACCGTCCTCTCAAACGATTATTGTTGTTCCGCATGATCAATACATGCAATTTGGCCATAGCATCATCTAACAACTAACGGTTCTCGAGACAGATATGCTTCAAAAGTTGTTCCAAGCTCTAAATATGTTCCATCATAGTAATAACGTGCTTCACAAACAATGGAAACATAGTGGGGGAAATAACTGAATTACGAGGGAAATACATGTATACCACTATCAATGAAATAATAAATTAGGGAGAGTTTCTTATTACCAGACAAATGTTGTAAAAACTGGATGCAAAAATATATCCTGGGAGGAAATGAATGAAAATGTTGTCCCTCTTAAAGAAAGAAAGAAATCTCAACAGTCCCTAGTTTTCAAATCACAAAAATGCTTCCTAAGCCCTTTTGTTTAATTAGGTTAGAAAATATGATTTAATATAAACAAATTTTTTAATTCCGTTGTTTTATTTTTTTTTTTTAAAAAACTGATTTTATAGCGTAATTATCTTGAAAAGAAATTTATAAAAAAAAAATTTATTTAAAAAAGCTTCAAATTAAACATTTGATTAAATAATTATTTTAAGTAATTCATCTTTTTGCTATAATTTTTTTTGGTTACTAAAATTTCTAAAAATCACTTAAATTTGTAGTTATTTTAAATAATTTTTCATAAAAATCATTTTTAGGATACACCTTTTTAAAATAATAGTGATTTTGATTATGTTTTGATTTTCAATAATGTATATTTATATTATAGAATGTCAAAATTACTCTATCAGCTTATAAAAAATGAATTAAAAAAAATTTGTAATATTTTAAAAAACGTTTTTAACAAATTTATTTTGAAAAATATAAAGAAAAAAAATCCTTTTCTTTAAAAAAATAAAACAAACAAGCCTTAGTATATTCGTTGAAATCTCATTTTTCACTCCATTAACTTTATGACTTCGTGAAAGTTGGTTATGAAAAGTGATCTCTGATGCCAAAGAGAGGTTCACAGTGAAGACAGCAGGTAAGTAGAACAAGAAATTGAATACCTGACCCTCTTATGAAAAGTGATCTTTGATGCCAAAGAGAGGTTCACAGTGAAGACAACAGGTAACAAGTAGAACAATAACTTGAATACCTGACCCTCTTATGAAGAAAGTATTTACAAAGCCCACAACACTAGGCCAATGTCTTTTGTTTTGTAATGGATTCTCAGGGCCAAAACTGAAGAGTGGCAGAATCTTACTTGATCTCCTGGTTCAACTTTCCGTGAACCTTAGAAGGTGCAAAAGGCACTTTCCCTTAGAGGAGCACGTGGGGAAGAAGCTCCTAAATGGTTATGGCCATTTGGACCATTCAGTTGGGCCTTTATTGTAACAACCTTGGACTGGACCCTGCTCAACGGTGGGGCAGCCATATGTCAAGTCTAGAACAAAAGTATATTATACAAATTGTGAAATAGGATATTTAACATTTTACTTGGATACTAATCTTTCACAATTGGTGTTTAGATAAAAAATTATATCAATAATAGTCCTTGAATTACTCTGGTTGTTTCCTGTTTCTTTAAATGTAAATTACTACCTGAGAAAATACAAAAAGGTAGTTAAAGACTCTATAACATCCAAACATAGCAACCAGCTATGTCACTAGGGTTTATAATAACGCGACACCTTAAAAGGTTAGGAAGATCGTCTCTAAAAAGATTATAAGAGAATATAATGAGCTTTTAAAGAGTCCAAATCTCCCAAATTAGAGGCATTACATACAGACATTTGGAGAAATAACATCATAATGTTGCGATCGGGAGGGGGTTGGAACCACTTGAAGGCAGAACTGACCCCTGAACCGGACTAAATCGGTGGTGATAAAAAAAAAACAGTCTTAATAAGTAAGTATAGGCCACTTTAACATAATACAAACTAGCATTGCCATGCAACAACACCACCTATTGACATTAATAGAGCAACTAAAATCCTTAATGATAGTCAACATGAAAACAACAACGTCATGTTTCCAAACAAACATATCTCTCCCTCACCTATGATCCCCGAAACAAACTACATTGGTAAAATATTTCGACTCCTCCACTTTCTTAATGCACTGAAATGATACATGGTAAAGCCCTAGAAAAAGGAATTTAAAAGGATGTTTCCAATCCACGATTTGTCCCTGAAAGATGTAGAAACATTGTTACTCAACTTCATGGATAAACCCTTCATGAACCAATCAATAGTTGCTTAGAGATCGATACCAAGGAGTGATATCCCATTCTGTCACATCGAGGTAGATCTAAAACCTTTATAGATGTTGAGAATAATAATTCAAGTATGAGTTGGAGTCCACATTGGTTATAAATTTGGAGACTTGAGCATTTATAAGTGAAAGTACCCATATACCTATCATCTTAAGGTTTTGGGTGAATTTGTGGTGTCTCTCTCACTTGTGTTTTGGTCTTGGCCCAAAGGTTGATGCTCCTCCTTATGAACTAAAAAATGGTATCAGAGAGGTTCCCTGTTGAAATGAAATTCCCAGTAAGAGGTGTATTGAAATGCCCAAAAAGAGGTGAAAAAGTGTCAACGACTATACATATGTATATGGACAAAAAGAGTTTCCACTTGAGGGAGAGTATATGGACAAAAATAATTTCCACTTGAGGGTGAGCGTTGCGGACTCACACTGGAGACTTAAGCATTTATAAGTGGGAGAATCCATACACCTATCATATTAAGGCTTTGAGTGAATATGTGGTGTCTCTCTCACTTGTGTGTTGCTCTTGAGTCTTGACCCAATGGTTAATGCCCCGTCTCATGAACTAACAATACCTACCCTTGTGGCAGATAAGACAACACCTGGCCCATATCGAGCAGAAAAGGATATCCATCTAGAAACTTTCACCATGTAATAATCTCTATCTTCTTTTACCTACAATTGTCAAATTAACCCCACACAAATCCTGAAACCCTAAACCTCGTTCATTCTTTAGCTAAAAAATATCCCTTAGGCCACCCAAAAAAATCTTGTTTTTCCTAAGATTCCTTCCCGCAAGAATCCCATATGGAGACTAGTCAAATTTTTACAAACTTTATCATAAATGTTAAAGAAAACAAGGATAAAGTTTGAAATATAGTTTATAAGGACGTCTCGATATCCAAAAATAATGTATATACTATCCCATGAGTCATATATTTAAAAAATACTATTGATAAGAGGTCTTCAAATAAGTTATTGCCAGAGATTAGTATCAATTGTGAAAGTCAAATCTTCTAAAAATACTATTGATAAGAAGATAATAAGGTTATAACAGACCAATACAAGGGGTTAATGTATACACTAACAAGAAACTAAATTTCCTATAATTGTGCAACTCACACAATCATCTAATAACTAACCTAAAATTATTTATCTTCTAATATTTTCTCAATAATAATATGATGCCAAATAGGTATTGTGAGACTCCAATATGGTATCATCCTAACAGGCCTTTTCTATTTTTTTCCTCCCTTCATTTTCCTTTCCTTCTTTCCTCTCGCTTCGCTTCATTATTGAATTTCTTTCTCTCTCTTCTCCTCTCCTAAAACCCTAATCCTCTTCTTTCTCCTTTCGTCCAACCCTTCTTCTTCACCGATCAATGGCTGAGTCAACCTCTTAAAACTTCTCCAGTAACCGTTCCAACCCTTACTACCTTTACCCCAATGAAAATCCTTTAATTGTTCTTGTTATGCTTTCTGACCACATCAATTACAGTTCTTGATCTCGTGCCATGAAATTTTCCCAAATCTACAATAAAAACTTTGTTTCATTGATGGAACCTTCATTCAAATTTATATATGTCATTCTCTCTACAATACATGGTATCACTGCAACAACACAATTTATCTTGGCTTCAAAGTTTGATCTTAGTAAACATTGTAAATCAATCTTGCACCACTGAACCAACCACTTTATCCCAAGATAGTAAACATGATTTTGGGTCCAATCCATGCAAACATAATTACAAGCTCTTTAGCTCAACAATATATGGACAATTGTTGAACTTCAACGTAATAAAACTCTTTTTGGATATAAATGGATTTACAAAATTAAATATCTCATTGATGGTAGTATTGACAAGTACAAATTAGACTGATTGCAAAATGTTGTGAAGACAAGCCTTCTACAACTTTATTTTGATGAAGACAAGCATTCAATTGCAAAAGGAATGGATCAAGTATAGTAAAGAGAACAAGATTCAAGTATTTCTTAAAGTGTTAAAGCTTGATTAATCTAAAGAAATAAGGTATATGGCATACAAGTCTTTTAATGCATAAACAAATGTGTTCAAACATCCATACATCTCCTATGAACTCTATAAAACATCAAAAACCTTCCCAAACCTTTAAAACCAAGTTTTTTTTTGAGTTGTTCACACATAGGAACCGGGTTTCACTTTGGAGGAATTGGTTCCCCAGGACCTCTGCCACCTTATTTTTACGCTGAAAGGGATGGGAACCGAGTTCCAGCTTTTGGGAACCGGTTCCCCATTTCAAAATTTAAATTCTTTTGTAACGTTGGGTTAGGGAACCCGGGTTCTGATTTATGGGAACCGGTTCCCTTGTGCGTATTTTGAAAATTTTTATTTTTCTCCAACAACTTTGTGCCATACCTATTCACCCTTTATCTTTGCAACCTTCCATAGATTATGACCATTTGTAGGGGTATCTTAGAGGCTATAAAACTCAGAATTTGAGAATTATCAAACAAGCTCTTTCATTCATATAATTCAAACAATTCAAGTGATCATATCTTTCACAAAATTACCAAGTGTTTATACTTCATTTTCATTGAAATTTTGTGCATATAACCTTCACTCAAATTATCAAAGTTTCATATCATACAACCATTAAACACTTGTATATCATTAAAGGAATTGTGTGCTTGAAAGGGAACATCAATCAAGTGATTGATATATTATTCATCTTCAAAAACTCGTGTAAAAATTCAGACATATTGTTGTTTACTTATTTTCCAAGATTGTTGGAATTAAGTGTGTGCATTGAAGAGGATTATTCTTCTTGCACTTAGTGTTGAAGATCTTAAAGGTTTTAAGAGCCTTTGATCTTTCTATAGTTTAGATAGTAAAGCATCAGATTTAGTGTGGATAGGCTTGTACAATCATTCTAACTATAGTGAAATCTCTTTCATGTTGAAAGGGAACTGGAGTACTCTCAGACTATGAGGGGAACCAGTATATATCGTTGTGTCGTTTATCTTTCTGCATTTTATTGCTTTATTCTCACTTAACCAAACCAGAAAAATAAGAACATACATATCTCTAAAATCAGAGATTTTTAAGAACCTAATTCACCCCCTCTTAGGCACATTTCATACTTACAATTGGCATCAGAGCAGGTTATTGGTAACTTGTTCCTAAAAGATCCAGATAGCTTCCGTAAATCAATATCTGGTATTTAGAGACGGTGGTAGCAACAAAAAACCTCTATTGTTCTGTGGATAATACTTTGACTTTTGGAAAATTTGTATGAGGGCTCACTTAGAAGCACAAGGAGAAGAAGTATCGGAGGTTATCCTAGAAGGTCCTCATGTTCCTGTAACTGTCGTCAATGGTGTTGGATCAGATAAACTTAAAGCTTCATGGGATGATAACGATAGAAAAAGGGTTCTTGCTGACAAAAAGGCTATCAATCTTCTTCAAGGAACACTTAGCATGGACGAGTTCTTTCGTGTTTCGGCATGTACAACGACTAAACAAATATGGGATACATTAGTAGAAATGCATGAAGGAACCGTTGAAGTTAAGAGATCTCGATTAAATACTTTGAGTCAAGAATATAAATTGTTTTGAATGCAGCCTGGAGAAACCATTTTTGATCTACAAAAGATATTTGTTCACTTAATAAATCATCTAGACGCTCTTGGAAAGAAAATCTCTACCGAGGAACAAAATCTTAAAGTTCTAAGACCCTTAACCAGAGAATGGCAACCAAAGGTAACGACAAAATCCGAAAAAAAAAGACTAACAAAAATGACTTCCGCAACATTATTTGAAAAACTCCAAGAATACGAAACATAACTCGGAAGACTTCAAAAGCATGAAAGTTTAGATTCAAAGTCCAAAGACATTGCTTTGAAAGTAGATTCTATGTACGATGATCCACCGTTGGAAGATGAAAATTTCATACTCCTTGTTAAACGACTTGGTAAGTTCTTTGGTAAAAATGATAAATCTTCTTCCTTTGCAAAAAAAATAAACATTTTAGGAAAAAGGAGGCTTCCACTTCAACACAAGATGTCAAATGTTATGAATGTGGTAAGCAAGGACAAATAAAGCCAGATTGCCCTAAACTTTCCAGGAATGGTGGTGTCAAAGGTAAAAAGGACTTCAAGAATAAAAAGGCCTATGTTGCATGGGAATCCAATGAGATAAGTTCATCATCTGATTCGGATAGCGACGAAAGTGAAAATCTAGCATTGATGGCTTCACACCATTCTGATGATGAGAACGACGAGGTTAGTAACGAATTCTCTATTTATGATAATGATGCACAAGGTGCCATAAACAAAATATTTAATGAATGCAAAATATTATACAGAACCATATCAACACAAGAGAAACAAATCAAATCTCTTGAAGAAAAAATGGATACCATGCAAAAAGATTTCGAGGTTGAAAAGAAACAATATGTTGATAAAGTAGAACATAAATCTACATGTAATAACTGTGAATCACTTTCCTTTCAAACTGTCCAATTAAAGAGAGCCCTTGAAAGATATGAAAAAGGACAAATTGGTTTAGAAGGTATCCTTAGTCAACAAAGATATTATAATGATAAAATTGGACATGGTTATTCAAAGTTCTCAAAACCAAGCTCTAATAAAACAATTTTTGTTAAGGCTAGTAACTAAACATCTCAAGAGAAAGTTAATAAACCTAAAGTGATTCATCACCATCCTAAGAAAATATTCCATAAAAAGAAACCTTATGTTCCTAGACATAAAAGTAATTTTGTTCCTACATGTTTCTATTATGGTATAAGTGGTCATACACCTAATGCTTGCTATGTTAGAACCTTTAGTGTGGAAAGTGAGCATTATGCGTGGGTAAGGAAAGGTACTAATTATGAAGGATCCAAAGCAGTTTGGGTACCTAACAAAACTTAATTTGTTTTGTAGGTATGCTTGAAGACCACATCAAATCTATGGTATCTCGATAGTGGTTGTTCCAAGCATATGACGGAAGACATCAACAAATTTTCAAATCTAAAGCTTAAGGCGAAGGGTTATGTTACTTATGGAGATAACAATAAAGGAAAGATTTTTGGCGTAGGTAAAGTTGGTGCACCACCTTTCACATCCATTTAAGATGTTCTTTATGTTGAAGGACTAAAGCACAACCTTCTTAGTATTAGCCAACTTTGTGACAAAGGATTCAAGATCAAGTTTACTAAAGATGAATGCTTGATAGAAGACGAAGTCATGCATGAGGTTAAACGTAAAGGTAAAAGAATTAATAGTATATTTATGATTTCTCTTGATGACTTATCTTTGAAGGTAAAATGTCTCATGGCAAACAATAACGACTCATGGCTTTGGCACAAAAGAATTGCTCATATTCATATGGAACATTTGAATAAATTAACCAAACATGATCTTGTCATTGGATTGCCTAATATAAAGTTTGTCAAAGATCGACTTTGTGATGCATGTCAAAAAGGGAAACAAACAAAATCAACTTTCAAATCTAAAATAGTGGTGTCCACTACAAGGCCACTACAATTGTTACACATGGACTTATTTGGTCCATCAAGAACAAGGAGTCTCAGAGGTAATGTATATGCTTTAGTTATTATCGACGATTTCTCTAGATATACTTGGAAATTATTTCTACTGCATAAAAATGATGCATTCAAAGCTTTCAAGAAATATGCAAAGCAAATTCAAAATGAGAATTCACTAACAATTGCCTCCATAAGAAGTGACCATGGTGGAGAATTTCAAAATGCTTCGGTTGAAGAATTTTGCAAAGAACATGGAATATCTCATAATTTCTCAGCACCAAGGACTCCTCAACAAAATGGAGTAGTGGAAAGAAAGAATATATCACTTGTGGAACTTGCAAAAACAATGCTTAGCGATTCAAATATTCCAAAATAATTTTGGGCGGATGCGGTAATCACAACATGTTTTGTAAGTAATAGAGTTAATATTCGACATATCTTAAAGAAGACTCCATATGAACTATTCAAAGGAAGGAAACCAAATATTGCATATTTTCACATCTTTGGATGTAAGTATTTTGTATTAAACAATGACAAAGACAATCTTGGTAAGTTTGATGAAAAATCCGATGAAGGTATTTTTCTTGGTTATTCTCTTTCTAGTAAAGCCTTTAGAATATATAATAAAAGAACTTTAAAAATTGAAGAATCTATGCATGTATCTTTTGATGAATCTAACCCCTCCAAGGAGGATATTATTTATAATGATGATGATGATGATGATATAGTAATAGTCCTTCAAGAAGATTCTTCCAAGATGAATAATAAGAATCAATCGGAGAATCACGGAGATACTTCAAAAATCAACAATGAAAATAAAACGGAATCTCAAGGAGAAACTTCCAAAGTCAACAATGAGAATCAAGTAGAACCTATTCAACAAGAGTCAAATATCAATGATCTACCTAAAGAATTGAGAACTCATAGAGACCATCCAATTGATAAAGTCATTGGTGATATTAGTCAAGGTGTTTCAACAAGACTAAACCTTCAAGATTCTTGCTTAAACATGGTGTTTGTCTCTCAAATAGAACCTTCCAAAGTTGATGAAGCCTCAGGAGACGACCAATGGATAACTGCGATGCCAGAAGAATTAAACCAATTTGAAAGGAACCAAGTTTGGGAACTTGTTCCTAGACCAAGTGATAAACACATCATAGGTACAAGATGGGTGTTTAAGAACAAGCTTGATGAGAATGGAATAATTGTTCGAAACAAAGCAAGATTGGTGGCTCAAGGATATAATCAAGAGGAAGGAATCGACTTTGAATAAACTTTCTCTCCGGTTGCAAGGTTAGAAGCTATTCGTCTTTTACTTGCTTATGCTTTCTCTTTAAATTTTCAGCTTTTTCAAATGGATGTCAAAAGCGCATTCCTAAATGGATACATAAACGAAGAAGTCTAAAGCGCATTCCCTCGCATGTATTCAAGTAGAAAAAGGCACTCTACAGCTTAAAGCAAGCACCAAGAGCATGGTATGATCATCTTAGCAATTTTTTATGCGAACATGGCTTTGAAAAAGGTAAAGTTGACAAGACATTGTTTATAAAGAAAATCAAAAATCATACTCTATTAGTTCAAGTATATGTTGACGACATCATCTTCGGATCAACCAACAAAGAATTGTGTGAAGAATTCTCATCAATAATGCAAGGAGAATTTCAAATGTCTATGATGGGAAAGATGAACTATTTTCTTGGACTTCAAATCAAGAAAATGAAGGATGGTATCTTTATCAACCAATCCAAGTATTGTAAAGAGCTATTGAAAAGATTTGATATGGATAGTTGTAAAGCAATGTCTACACCAACAAGATCCGGAACTTATGTTGATCAAGACGAATCCGGTTTCTCTATTGATATTACCAAGTATCGAGGTATGATTGGTTCACTTTTGTATTTGACGGCAAGTCGTCCTGACATAATATTTAGCGTTTGTTTGTGTGCTCACTTTCAAGCAAACCCGAAGGAATCTCATCTCATGGAGGTAAAAAGGATTATGAAATATCTGAAGGGAATAATGAACGTAGGATTATGGTATCCAAAAGTTAGTGTATGTAATTTACTTGGCTATTTTGAGACGAATTATGCAGGTTACAAAACTGATCACAAAAGCACTAGTGGAACATGTCACATTTTAGGAAATGCTTTAGTTTCATGGTCATGCAAGAAACAAGCATGTGTAGCACTTAGCACAGTCGAGGAAGAATATATTGCTGCAGGTAGTTGTTGCGCTCAAATATTATGGTTGAAACAATAACTTAGTGACTACGGATTAAATCTTAGATGTATACCTCTTCAATGCGACAATACAAGTGCGATCAATATTACAAAGAATCTGGTCATGCACTCCCGTACCAAACACATAGACATTCGACATCATTTTCTTCACGATCATGTGCTTAAAGGAGATGTTGAAGTCATGTTTGTAGATACCCATAATCAATTAGCAGATATCTTCACAAAACCTCTCGCAAAGGAACCTTTTTACAAAATTCGGCGAGAACTTGGAATTTTAGATGAAAATGATATATGATTCTTCATTTGGTAAAACAAAGTTACACATATGTTTAATGCATTTCTAGAACTATATTAGCATCTATACTTATGATTCTATATGTGAAAAAGTGCTTGTTGTGTTGTATTTTTAACTTTTTTTTTTAAGGAACCCAGGTTCCCAAAAGGGGGAACCGGTTCCTGCATGCGCCGGTCAGGTTTTTAAGCTATCTATGGGCTGGAACCCGGGTTCCCAAAAGTGGGAACCGGTTCCTGCGTGCAGCATGTGATCTTCTCTTCATTTTATGATTCTTTTGAAGCATGTCATAACTTTTCTTCTTTTATGTCTCCTTCCCTCTTCTCTATGTGTCATAACTTGTCTTTATTTTTCTTTTATTCTCTCTATCTCACAATTTATTCTCATTCAACTCATTCCTCTCTCCAACTTTGACCACACTATTCATCTTCTTCAACCTTCCTCCACTACCATTAAACTCCACTAAATCAAGACTTTCTTCCACCAAAATTAAAACCCACTCATCCTAACTCTTATATATCTCCTCCTCGCCTCCAAAATCATATCACAATTTCCTCCACTCTCCCTAATCCGGAAATCCTCTTTCAAACCCTAACTTTCAAAAAGTTTCTATCCATGGCATCTTCCTCAAGAGCATCCAAAGGAAAGAAAAGGCTACAAATGATTTTGATGAATAACCACCTCCAAAGAATCAAAGGCTTAATATTCGGAATAAACCTCTTTTGTCATCAAAGTATGGTAACCTCCAATCCTTTCCTTCTCATTGTTTTGTTTTTCCTGAAAAATTACAATATCAAGGGATTTACAACTTTTCTAGTGACTATGGAAAAATTTACCCAGATTTGGTTAGGGAATTTTATGCAAATTTGAGTATTGTGTTTGGTAATGATCTTTCTAAGTTGGATGAAATTAAGTTAACCACTTCGGTCCGTAATAAGGCTATTAGGATGGATTTAGAATCTTTTGGTAATTGCTTAGGAGTTCCTACTACCGGACAAATTGTGGTAGCCGGATATACACCCAAGTGGGAAGGCTTTAGCAAAACTCAAACCTTTCTTCATATGATTCAACCCTCTCAAACCGCTGTCATTATTCGACAAAACCCTCTCATCAACAAGGTTGACATGTTTGCTTATGTATTGCTCCCTAAGCACTCAAATCACTCTCGGGTCAATGAGTTGGAACTACAAGTGCTATATGGTATCAAAAACAACATGAAGATTATTTGGGCTGTCACTATCTTGCATCACATGCATAGGCTACAACATTTAAGTGGTGGTTTGCCCTATGGTAAACCAATCACTCATATCATGAAACCTGTCGGTGTGAATCTTAAGAACCAATCCTCCTTGTCTATGAATGCAAGGGAATGCGACATCAATGACAAAACCGCTCTCAAGAAAATAGGTATTGTCTTAGCCTTAGACAAAACTTTTATCTACAAAGACGATGGTCCAGCCGATGTTCTGCCACCCATTCCAGAAGGAGGTGTTACAATGGACATTCTATTTAACAAAATGTGTTCTATAGAAATCACTATGGCAAACAACTATAGAGAACAACAAGCTGAAAATGCCTTCTTTCGAGAATAATTTGGACAACTCCTCAATTACCATAACCAAGCCAATGACCAACAAGATGATAAGGGTGACTGTAGCAACCTGCCTAAAAATTTCAGCTTTCGAGTCGCCACCTATTCTGAAGGGCGAATAGGAAACCCTACACAGATAAGAGATTGAGGGTAAGTTATTATAATCAGGCTGAGGGAAGGTGTTAGGCACCCTCAGCCCTTTCCTAAAGGCTAATGTTCAAAGATTAGGGTTGCATGGCAGGGTTTGTAAAGAAATGTGGCAAACAGAGTTTTAATGACATGATTGAGATTTTGAAGAGGGGGACTCGCCTTGTTGCCAAGTGCCTACGTACCTCCTTAGGGAGGATCAGAGTCTACGTAGTTCGGGGAAGGGTTGTACGCCCTTAGAGTTGAAATTTGATTTGGTATGGTTTCGGAGGCTTTTTGAGTGGCCTATCGTAGTTTTGGCTAAGGATAAAAATCCGTAGTTTGATTCGAAGTGTTTTTGAATGTTTTAGATTTGGGAAGTGTTTTAGGATTTGGGCGTACAACCCTGATTTGATATGACACTATTAACCGCAACGATCAATAGATTCGATCGCCATAGTTAACAGATTGAAAGCTGTATCGTTACCAATTTTAATCAATTAATTTGATTATTACTAATAACGAATTAGGATATTTTTTAGGAATTTAATAATTAGTTTGCATCCTTACCCCTCGCAATCGATTAATTCGATTAAAAAGAATAAGGAATTTGAAATGAGGAAATTGAATAGTTAATCATCGCAACCAATGAAGATGGTTGAAACCATTTAACTAAATAGAAATTATTTGTATTTTAATTAAATAAACATTTTAATTAAAATTATTATTGCCCATAGCGATTAATCGATTTAATCGGCACGGACAACAAATTGGCATTTTAATATAAATATCACATATTAATTCTTATTTATAAAAATAATTATTAATATATAAATAATATATTAAAAGAATTAATTAAAACCAATATTTAATTAAGATTATTTTAATTTGTTATGATTTTTATTCAGTATGGTTGTTAATATGGTGCATGATATGGGGACTGAATCTGGGACGTTGGATCTAATCTAGTGGAAATTCTATGGCCAGATCGTGGGGGTATATGGTGGATCTATAGTGGCGCACGCACAGGATCCAGAAGCAGAAATTTCAGAAAAATAACATGTTGGAGGGAGGGCTCGAACCTGCGACCCTCCACTCCCAAACGCACTCACTTACCATCCCAACCAAACAACACTGTTGAAACTAAAACGCGCTCGAATCAATACATACGCAGCTTAAATGGGTGACTGGGCATGCGCGCTAAAATTCAAATGGAGCAATCGCATCATGACGCGTCATCGTCTTCCCCACTAGCCCTGTAAAACTTCTGCATATTAGCTACGAATCTGCTAGAGATTCTTCGTAGCAAAAACATACTAGGATAATAGCGATTTGCTCCCTCCCCCATATAAATATGGCGCACCTGTTCCAAAAGGCTCGTATAGGTGGTACGAACTCAACCACACAATCAATTTAGCCTAATTTTAACTCTAGTAAAAAGCCCTAAATTAAACCCTAAAACCCTTCAACCGGTCATCAATGGCAGAACGCGATTAACACACGCAAACTTCATAAAACCAATCCAGAAACAACCAGGGCATTAAGAACAAGCAGAATACACAATCAAAACACCATGGGAATGCCTATATCATACTAATCGAACCAAAGTTCAGAACAACTTACCTGGGCTTGTTTGGAGAAATTCTGGGGGTGTTGAGGTCGTGTGAGTGTCCGAACAGCTTCAGAGTGATCCCACGAACACGTTGCAATACTTAGACTCCTTTGAAAACTCCTCAATCTCTCAAACCGATTCTGAGTTTTTATCACTTTTCTTTGTTCTTGCAAGTGTGTTTGTGCACGAATCTCCAACCCCCAATCTTGTGGCATGTGCTAGGTACTTATAAGTAGTGAATTAGGTTAAGAAAAATAGCCCAAAACTCTCTTGAATCCACCCTTGCAAATTTGAGAAATTTGATTTGATTTCTTGAATAAAATCTTGCTATTTTGGTCATAATTTGTATTAACTTCCTTCTCCAATCATTATGCACGAAATTACATTATATTTGATCATTAATTCTGATTGGAAATCAAACAAAATATAATTTTAACAAAACATTTGATTTTTAGTCTTTATTAAATCATAAAAATGAAATAAAAAATACATTAATTCAAATATAATGCTAATTTTCGTGGCAAGTGGTTTTTTGGCATGCTAATAGCTTGTGGACCAAGTTTGTATGAAAATACTCTGGGTTCTTTTGCAAAGTTTCTCCATTTGAACCCTCCTTTTTCACTTTTAGTCCCTGAAAATCACCTAACTTTGATCAAGCATATCTCCTTCAATTTTTGAGCTATGAGGGAGTTCTAATACTTTTTAGAAACCTCAAGAGGTCCTCTACAAGCCACTTTGGAACATATTCTTCATTTGAAGCTTTTATCTTGACCATATTCTCTTTGGGAAAAAACTGCTTTTGAAGGATGCCTGAAAATGACCTGTAATCTTTTGCCTTGTATCTTTTAAATGAAGCATTTTTTGCCTTGGCTTGTGAGACACAAAGTTGTAGAGAATCCAATTTCCTTCAAAATAGGCTTTGAGTGGGGAATTTCTGATGTTCCATGTGAAAGTTATGCCCAGTCAAAGTTGGGTTGACTTTCTCCTAAGAAACCCTAATTTGAACCTTTTTATATTTGTTCATCTCTGAGTTTCTATTAATGGAATCATGATCAATTCTTGATCAAATGATGGTTATGCACCCCATACTTGATGTCTGCCCAATGATTGTGGTTTGAATCATGCCTTGATTGTGATTGACCTTTCAGTTTGAATTTTTTTTGACTGTGAATTATCTGGATTATTTGAATGAGCCATGTCTCGAGATTTGAACTTGCCTTTGTTATGAGGGAGGTAAATTTTGGGGTATGACAGCTGCCCCTATTTAATTACCTTGGATTGGGTGACAAGAGGGTGTGTAGACCTCGCGTCGTTCCGATCGAAGAGTTATTAAATACTGGAAGACCCCTAAATTTGCCTTGAGTTTGAGTATGGACGAAGAGAAACGTCCTGCTAAAGCCGGAGTCTTACATAGCGAGGACCTTTGTTGGTTGTGTAATTGGCTTGCTATGGCCAGCAAGCCTTCGCAGTTTACGAACCCCTACTTACTATAGTGCTAGTAAGTTAATCGCAGTTTGTGAACTTCTCACTTACCATAGTGCTGGTAAGCTACTCGCAGTTTGTGAACTTCTCACTTACCATAGTGCTGGTAAGCTACTCGCAGTTTGTGAACTTCTCACTTACCATAGTGCTGGTAAGCTACTCGCAGTTTGTGAACTTCTCACTTACCATAGTGCTGGTAAGCTACTCGCAGTTTGTGAACTTCTCACTTACCATAGTGCTGGTAAGCTACTCGCAGTTTGTGAACTTCTCACTTACCATAGTGCTGGTAAGCTACTCGCATTTTGTGAACCTCTCACTTACCATAGTGCTGGTAAGCTACTCGCATTTTGTGAACCTCTCACTTACCATAGTGCTGGTAAGCTACTCGCAGTTTGTGAACCTCTCACTTACCATAGTGCTGGTAAGCTACTCGCAGTTTGTGAACTTCTCACTTACCATAGTGCTGGTAAGCTACTCACAGTTTGTGGACCCCTATAGGATTGCTTGCTATAGTTCTAGCAAGTTCACCTGCACCAATAGGATCATCTGTCCTAGTTCGGACAATTCACCTGCACCAAAGGAATTACCTGCCATAGTTCTGACAAGCGTACCTGCATAAGAGTGATCGCCTGCTATAGTTCTAGCAAACTTACCTGCATGGAAAAGATTCACCTGTTCGGAGACTCACGACTCGAGGGTCGGAGAAAATACACCAATCACAACATGAGGGTTGGAAACTAGGCTTTTGTAGTATGATTTGAATTTTGATGTAACAGTGAGACGGGAACTGATTACCAGACGGGAACTGGGTTTAATGATGGTTTGGACTGCCAATAGAAATTGGGCTTTTTGTGATGTGTAAATGCACTAGATGATATGTGTATGCTAATGCGTATGTATGTATGCTAATGATGATGCAATCCTGAGATTTTATCTCCTTAAACCCATTGAGCTTGTTTACTCCATGCTTGCACCTATACCCTGACTATGCTTATGCTGGCTTTGTGATGTTTATGTATATGGATAATGCTTATGCATATGTGTATGTTTGGTTGACGTAATGAGTGGAACGAAGTAATGTCTTCTGTAAGATTACCTGAAAAGGCTTTTTTTTTTGGAATGGATGTGAACATTTGTCTCAGAGAAGACTACCTGAAAAGGTTCTTAGAGTAGATAGAAATTTGTCTTAAAAAAAAACCACCTGAAAAAGTTCTTAGCAAGGAATGGAGAATGTCTTTAAAGACGACTACCTGAAAAGGTTCTTAGCAAGGGTTGAAATTTGTCTTAAAGAAGACTGCCTACAAAGGTTCGTAGAGTGTCTTAAAGAAGACCACCTGAAGAGATTGAAAGATGTCTAAAGAGACTACCTAAAAAGGTTAGTAGAATGTCTTAAAGTAGACCACTTGAAAAAAGGAAGACAAATTGTCTTGAAGAAGACTACCTAAAAAGGTACTTAAAATTTCCTGAAGAGGACTACCTGAAAAGGTACTTAGGACAAGAATGTCTCGAAGAAGACTACCTAAAAAGGTGCTTAGACGAAAATGTCTTGAAGAAGACTACCTCAAAAGGTGCTTGGAAAAAGAAACGTCTTAAAAGATTACCTGAAAAGGTGCTTAAAGAAAGAATGTCCTGAAAAGGACTACTTAAAAAGGTTTTTTTGGAAATGGTGATCATTCGTCTTGAATAAGACTGTTTGAGGAGGCTCCTAGAAAGGACCGTGAGATTTGTCTTAAAGAAGACTACCCGAAAAGGTATGGTGTAATGTATCAACCCATGTATGCAATGCATGATTTATGTATTTGCATGATGCCCTAATGATAGGTTGTTAATAACCAAAGCGTATATAGCTCGCTGGAGTTGTAGGTTTGCTTGATAAGGTGGGGTGTGATGCTAGCGCGATTCCCCGATACATGTTTTTGAACTTTGATGATCGTAGTTAGGAGAAATATTTGTTCGAAGTTGTAAAGTGCGAGAACGCCTTTTCCTTTTGTTGTGTGTCTTGCCCCAGTTTGATTTCCATTGCCCTAGTATTTTCATGGAGAAAGATGCTTATGAAGGAAGTGCCCCAGGGAATAGCCTTGTCATATGCTTAGATGTTTAGATTGAAGGGTGTGCCCCTGATCTCCAGGTCATGGAAGGTTATCCATAGTGTTCTATCTTTTGAATTTGAATTCTTCCCATGTCTGACATGCCCCTGTTTGAGATTGCTTTGAGATGTGCCCCAAGTCGATTGAACCTTAGGAAGACTGCCCCTAGTTGATAGGATGTTCGATTGTATGCCCCTGTTCTCCTTGAAATTTTTGCCCCTGTTTAGGAGAACCCCCTAGATGTGGTTCCCCCGACTCCAGGGTCTTTATTAGAAATGATCACCTTTGATTAACCCATTTCGAGATTTCCTCGATGCTAAGTGTATACTCGTAGATGGTGTTGTACTTTTTGAGAAGTAGCTCCAATGGAATGCGTATGCAAGTTTTGAAATCGAAGTCCGTTATGAATTAGGACTGGATGGTTTTGAAAAGAATGCTTGAAGAAGCATAGTGATTAGAAGTAGTTTTAACAAACATAGGAGTCAGTATAACAAATTCCTGCTTAATATGCTTTCGTAGTTAACCTTGCCTCAATTAGGACTTTTAAATGTTGTAACTTGGCCTGGTTCATGTTTTAAGAAACAATGGATATAAGGCTCAAAATTTTATTTATCCCACCCCTTTCTCCTTGATGTTCTCCAGATCCTAAAAATTCGCCTAATCCAATGGATGTGCTTTGTTTGCAAGAGAATCGTTTCAGTTTCGATGTTGAGCAGAAGCCTTAGCAGAGATCCAAACTTTGATGACATATGTTGTAAAGATCCAAGCATTGATGTGAAGCTTTGATGGTTTAGCAGTCACAAGATTATCCTTTGTATTTCGCCTTTATTTTTATCCCTTATTTTTGCATGAGCTAATTCTTTTGAATTTGACCCATCGGGATGCCCCAATTTTGCCTAAATCTTTTTGTTTCCTTTCCTGAAATTTTCCATTTTGACTTAGCGGGCGTTTTTCTTTTCTTTTTTTTTTAACACTCCTTTGGAAGTATTGATCCTTGGATATTGAATATTGTGACTGCCATGTTGACTTTGATTTGTAAGCTTCGACTTTGATATGTCCTCGATCTTGAATGATGTATTGAGGAAGAAGATGTTGTAAATGTTATCTCCATTACTTCCTCAATCTTGGATGAATGCGAGGAAGAAGATACGCTTGAACATTATGCTTGGATGGACTGATTCTCTTGGCAACCAAAATACATCATTGAATTAGTTGACATCTACCCTGCCCCTGGTTAAAATCAAGGTTTTTTTTTTGAACAGTAGAAACAAAACTCCAACTCCTGGCTCGAGGGGGTAACGAGGGATTAACATCCTTATATCTCCACTGTTTGGGAAATGAAACAATGCCTGTACATCCTCGGCTCGGTCTTACTTTGAAAGCATACGTTTAGCTGGACTTAGTCATTTGTATTCGTCATTCCCCCTCAAGTTTGTTAATAACCCTAAAAATAGAAGTGTGTGACTGGAAAGTCATGGTAGTGAGTGAATGAATTGACTCCAAAACCTGCATGGTTGTCCCATTAGAATTACTAATCCGAAGGTACAACTTTTATCTTGAGTAACACTTAGCAGTCGTAAGGGTTGAAATTGTGAGCACGGTAAACACCTATTGATCTTAGGGATAATCTCCTTTGTAGATCCACTGACCTTGTTTCACTCCTTAGATTCTTAAACTTGTAGAAGTGAGGGCAGCCTCGAATTTTCTTCGGACATGTCAAACCTGGCGGGAATAAATCGTTAGCGGTGGGTTTTCGTCGTATCGGAACTTCATGAGTTTCCTTTGACTGAACCTCTTTTGCTTTTCCTAAGGATAGTATCACCTATGACCCTTTTTCTTGGTGTGGGGCTGACATATGTCGCATTCCCTCCATTGTAGTCATGCATCTTTGCTCAGGGTATTGCCCCAGTTGGACTAATCCTTGCCCCTAGGTTATCGTAGAGCGTCCTCGAAAGTTTGATATGTTCTAAGATGAACCCCTTTATAACTAGATACATCTTAAGTGTATCTATGAGGGAACTCTTTATTGAACTAATCCTTGCTTGATGACAACCTTCATTGTATTCATAATCCTGTTATGACAAAGGCATGGACATGCGGCTGGCATGGCGAAAGGCATCTTTTTTTTCTTTAGCAAGACTAAGATCTTTTATTCTCCTTGCTCCATAGTCTACGATCCTTTGATTTTTTTTGAGTTTCGGGAAACCGGCTAGCATGGTAAGTGTGGATGCGGGCGAAGATAGAAATGCAAATGTAAATGTATGAATGCATGAAAATGCGAATACACGCGTAAGCGAGAGACTCCTTATATTGTAACTCCGTGTATGCAATGCCGACGTGTAACATATTATCCTAGGGATAGCCTTAGAGGCGACATTAGACCCTCTTGGAATCTTCGCAGGATAAATGTTATGACATGCTAAGGGAAATCCCTTGGATTCGAGAGTATGCGGGAGATAGCGGCTAGTGACCGTTCAAGATAGTCACTAAATCTCATGGCCGTCGAGAGGCCAATCAACATGTACCAATGAATTTGTCCCTCGTGGGAAGGTTCTCTATGCGGAACACAACCTATCTAAGGACGATATGGACGAAGAAAAATCCCTACAGGCTAGGGATGTGATGATTAAATGGAGATCCAAACCCTACAAGTTAGAGGGTGCGCGGGAATAAGCATGGAGTGACCGTTCAGGACGGTCACTAGATTTCATAGCCATCGAGAGGCCAATCGAACGCATGCTAGTGAAGTTGTCCTTCGGGGAAGGACGCGTCATTGTGAAAACACGTGGATGTATCAGAAAATCCCTATATGCCAGGGAGTACGTAGTAGCAAGCACGGGGTGACCGTTCGAGACAGTCACTAGATCGCATGGCCATCGAGAGGCCAATTGACGTGCGTTAATGGAAATGTCCTTCGTGGGAAAGACGTGGTCTTAGAAATTTGAGTCCCTACAGGCTAGGGACCACGTAGGGATACCTGCAAAATTGAAACGTATAGACATTCGAAGTATATAAATTGCAAACATATAATGAGCACAAAAGCACAAAAGTCCTAAGTTCATAGGTTCGACGTAGGGGGCTCTAGGGAGCCAACCTTTTTATGGGGGTTCTAGAAGGTCTCATGGGGTCGTTCGTAGCCTCCAAGACTTTTTGTCTCTTTGGGTTTTAGAACAACTCATTTTATCCATGAGGTTCGAATTTTTGGGGTAGGTTCCCGGAGAGATCAGCCAAGTATCAAGTCCTGCCCTCAACAAAGTCAAGCCTCGTTTTGGACATTTCCGAATACTCAACCCACTCCGAGTGGAATTATCAATGAGACTCGTAGGAGATTCATACTCCCCTATTGGTCTCAAAGTTAACTCCCACACTTAGGGTTTAACACAACATAAAAAAACACCAGCAAATATAATAGAAATAAATATTCACTTAAATAAATATTTAATTAAATTGCAGTAATGAAATTGAAAAGGAAAATAAATAAATAAATAAAATTTAAATATTTGAAACTAACCTTGAATCCGGCCGCTTGCAATTTAAAAAATACAATACGCAGCAAATATTTAAATAAACAGATTTTTTTTATAAACAGGTATTTATTCAATTGATGTAAAAGATGAAATTATAAATAAATAAATAAAGTAAAAACTTTAAATATTTAAATATAAATAAACCCTAATTTTTGGCAAATTAGCCAAACCCTAAAAAATTTTGCCAAAAACCTAAACCCTGCCAAAGCCTATAGGAGCATAATAATTACCATTATAGCGTTGTCCCCAGCAGAGTCGCCAGCTGTAGCAACCTGCCTAAAAATTTCAGCTTTCGAGTCGCCACCTATTCTGAAGGGCGAATAGGAAACCCTACACAGATAAGAGATTGAGGGTAAGTTATTATAATCAGGCTGAGGGAAGGTGTTAGGCACCCTCAGCCCTTTCCTAAAGGCTAATGTTCAAAGATTAGGGTTGCATGGCAGGGTTTGTAAAGAAATGTGGCAAACAGAGTTTTAATGACATGATTGAGATTTTGAAGAGGGGGACTCGCCTTGTTGCCAAGTGCCTACGTACCTCCTTAGGGAGGATCAGAGTCTACGTAGTTCGGGGAAGGGTTGTACGCCCTTAGAGTTGAAATTTGATTTGGTATGGTTTCGGAGGCTTTTTGAGTGGCCTATCGTAGTTTTGGCTAAGGATAAAAATCCGTAGTTTGATTCGAAGTGTTTTTGAATGTTTTAGATTTGGGAAGTGTTTTAGGATTTGGGCGTACAACCCTGATTTGATATGACACTATTAACCGCAACGATCAATAGATTCGATCGCCATAGTTAACAGATTGAAAGCTGTATCGTTACCAATTTTAATCAATTAATTTGATTATTACTAATAACGAATTAGGATATTTTTTAGGAATTTAATAATTAGTTTGCATCCTTACCCCTCGCAATCGATTAATTCGATTAAAAAGAATAAGGAATTTGAAATGAGGAAATTGAATAGTTAATCATCGCAACCAATGAAGATGGTTGAAACCATTTAACTAAATAGAAATTATTTGTATTTTAATTAAATAAACATTTTAATTAAAATTATTATTGCCCATAGCGATTAATCGATTTAATCGGCACGGACAACAAATTGGCATTTTAATATAAATATCACATATTAATTCTTATTTATAAAAATAATTATTAACATATAAATAATATATTAAAAGAATTAATTAAAACCAATATTTAATTAAGATTATTTTAATTTGTTATGATTTTTATTCAGTATGGTTGTTAATATGGTGCATGATATGGGGACTGAATCTGGGACGTTGGATCTAATCTAGTGGAAATTCTATGGCCAGATCGTGGGGGTATATGGTGGATCTATAGTGGCGCACGCACAGGATCCAGAAGCAGAAATTTCAGAAAAATAACATGTTGGAGGGAGGGCTCGAACCTGCGACCCTCCACTCCCAAACGCACTCACTTACCATCCCAACCAAACAACACTGTTGAAACTAAAACGCGCTCGAATCAATACATACGCAGCTTAAATGGGTGACTGGGCATGCGCGCTAAAATTCAAATGGAGCAATCGCATCATGACGCGTCATCGTCTTCCCCACTAGCCCTGTAAAACTTCTGCATATTAGCTACGAATCTGCTAGAGATTCTTCGTAGCAAAAACATACTAGGATAATAGCGATTTGCTCCCTCCCCCATATAAATATGGCGCACCTGTTCCAAAAGGCTCGTATAGGTGGTACGAACTCAACCACACAATCAATTTAGCCTAATTTTAACTCTAGTAAAAAGCCCTAAATTAAACCCTAAAACCCTTCAACCGATCATCAATGGCAGAACGCGATTAACACACGCAAACTTCATAAAACCAATCCAGAAACAACCAGGGCATTAAGAACAAGCAGAATACACAATCAAAACACCATGGGAATGCCTATATCATACTAATCGAACCAAAGTTCAGAACAACTTACCTGGGCTTGTTTGGAGAAATTCTGGGGGTGTTGAGGTCGTGTGAGTGTCCGAACAGCTTCAGAGTGATCCCACGAACACGTTGCAATACTTAGACTCCTTTGAAAACTCCTCAATCTCTCAAACCGATTCTGAGTTTTTATCACTTTTCTTTGTTCTTGCAAGTGTGTTTGTGCACGAATCTCCAACCCCCAATCTTGTGGCATGTGCTAGGTACTTATAAGTAGTGAATTAGGTTAAGAAAAATAGCCCAAAACTCTCTTGAATCCACCCTTGCAAATTTGAGAAATTTGATTTGATTTCTTGAATAAAATCTTGCTATTTTGGTCATAATTTGTATTAACTTCCTTCTCCAATCATTATGCACGAAATTACATTATATTTGATCATTAATTCTGATTGGAAATCAAACAAAATATAATTTTAACAAAACATTTGATTTTTAGTCTTTATTAAATCATAAAAATGAAATAAAAAATACATTAATTCAAATATAATGCTAATTTTCGTGGCAAGTGGTTTTTTGGCATGCTAATAGCTTGTGGACCAAGTTTGTATGAAAATACTCTGGGTTCTTTTGCAAAGTTTCTCCATTTGAACCCTCCTTTTTCACTTTTAGTCCCTGAAAATCACCTAACTTTGATCAAGCATATCTCCTTCAATTTTTGAGCTATGAGGGAGTTCTAATACTTTTTAGAAACCTCAAGAGGTCCTCTACAAGCCACTTTGGAACATATTCTTCATTTGAAGCTTTTATCTTGACCATATTCTCTTTGGGAAAAAACTGCTTTTGAAGGATGCCTGAAAATGACCTGTAATCTTTTGCCTTGTATCTTTTAAATGAAGCATTTTTTGCCTTGGCTTGTGAGACACAAAGTTGTAGAGAATCCAATTTCCTTCAAAATAGGCTTTGAGTGGGGAATTTCTGATGTTCCATGTGAAAGTTATGCCCAGTCAAAGTTGGGTTGACTTTCTCCTAAGAAACCCTAATTTGAACCTTTTTATATTTGTTCATCTCTGAGTTTCTATTAATGGAATCATGATCAATTCTTGATCAAATGATGGTTATGCACCCCATACTTGATGTCTGCCCAATGATTGTGGTTTGAATCATGCCTTGATTGTGATTGACCTTTCAGTTTGAATTTTTTTTGACTGTGAATTATCTGGATTATTTGAATGAGCCATGTCTCGAGATTTGAACTTGCCTTTGTTATGAGGGAGGTAAATTTTGGGGTATGACAGCTGCCCCTATTTAATTACCTTGGATTGGGTGACAAGAGGGTGTGTAGACCTCGCGTCGTTCCGATCGAAGAGTTATTAAATACTGGAAGACCCCTAAATTTGCCTTGAGTTTGAGTATGGACGAAGAGAAACGTCCTGCTAAAGCCGGAGTCTTACATAGCGAGGACCTTTGTTGGTTGTGTAATTGGCTTGCTATGGCCAGCAAGCCTTCGCAGTTTACGAACCCCTACTTACTATAGTGCTAGTAAGTTAATCGCAGTTTGTGAACTTCTCACTTACCATAGTGCTGGTAAGCTACTCGCAGTTTGTGAACTTCTCACTTACCATAGTGCTGGTAAGCTACTCGCAGTTTGTGAACTTCTCACTTACCATAGTGCTGGTAAGCTACTCGCAGTTTGTGAACTTCTCACTTACCATAGTGCTGGTAAGCTACTCGCAGTTTGTGAACTTCTCACTTACCATAGTGCTGGTAAGCTACTCGCAGTTTGTGAACTTCTCACTTACCATAGTGCTGGTAAGCTACTCGCATTTTGTGAACCTCTCACTTACCATAGTGCTGGTAAGCTACTCGCATTTTGTGAACCTCTCACTTACCATTGTGCTGGTAAGCTACTCGCAGTTTGTGAACCTCTCACTTACCATAGTGCTGGTAAGCTACTCGCAGTTTGTGAACTTCTCTCTTACCATAGTGCTGGTAAGCTACTCGCAGTTTGTGGACCCCTATAGGATTGCTTGCTATAGTTCTAGCAAGTTCACCTGCACCAATAGGATCATCTGTCCTAGTTCGGACAATTCACCTGCACCAAAGGAATTACCTGCCATAGTTCTGACAAGCGTACCTGCATAAGAGTGATCGCCTGCTATAGTTCTAGCAAACTTACCTGCATGGAAAAGATTCACCTGTTCGGAGACTCACGACTCGAGGGTCGGAGAAAATACACCAATCACAACATGAGGGTTGGAAACTAGGCTTTTGTAGTATGATTTGAATTTTGATGTAACAGTGAGACGGGAACTGATTACCAGACGGGAACTGGGTTTAATGATGGTTTGGACTGCCAATAGAAATTGGGCTTTTTGTGATGTGTAAATGCACTAGATGATATGTGTATGCTAATGCGTATGTATGTATGCTAATGATGATGCAATCCTGAGATTTTATCTCCTTAAACCCATTGAGCTTGTTTACTCCATGCTTGCACCTATACCCTGACTATGCTTATGCTGGCTTTGTGATGTTTATGTACATGGATAATGCTTATGCATATGTGTATGTTTGGTTGACGTAATGAGTGGAACGAAGTAATGTCTTCTGTAAGATTACCTGAAAAGGCTTTTTTTTTTTGGAATGGATGTGAACATTTGTCTCAGAGAAGACTACCTGAAAAGGTTCTTAGAGTAGATAGAAATTTGTCTTAAAAAAAAACCACCTGAAAAAGTTCTTAGCAAGGAATGGAGAATGTCTTTAAAGACGACTACCTGAAAAGGTTCTTAGCAAGGGTTGAAATTTGTCTTAAAGAAGACTGCCTACAAAGGTTCGTAGAGTGTCTTAAAGAAGACCACCTGAAGAGATTGAAAGATGTCTAAAGAGACTACCTAAAAAGGTTAGTAGAATGTCTTAAAGTAGACCACTTGAAAAAAGGAAGACAAATTGTCTTGAAGAAGACTACCTAAAAAGGTACTTAAAATTTCCTGAAGAGGACTACCTGAAAAGGTACTTAGGACAAGAATGTCTCGAAGAAGACTACCTAAAAAGGTGCTTAGACGAAAATGTCTTGAAGAAGACTACCTCAAAAGGTGCTTGGAAAAAGAAACGTCTTAAAAGATTACCTGAAAAGGTGCTTAAAGAAAGAATGTCCTGAAAAGGACTACTTAAAAAGGTTTTTTTGGAAATGGTGATCATTCGTCTTGAATAAGACTGTTTGAGGAGGCTCCTAGAAAGGACCGTGAGATTTGTCTTAAAGAAGACTACCCGAAAAGGTATGGTGTAATGTATCAACCCATGTATGCAATGCATGATTTATGTATTTGCATGATGCCCTAATGATAGGTTG
Organism: Vicia villosa; assembly: GCF_029867415.1. Classification (NCBI taxonomy): domain Eukaryota; kingdom Viridiplantae; phylum Streptophyta; class Magnoliopsida; order Fabales; family Fabaceae; genus Vicia; species Vicia villosa. The sequence goes on along the minus strand of NC_081184.1, from coordinate 8,001,513 downwards.
TTAATAACCAAAGCGTATATAGCTCGCTGGAGTTGTAGGTTTGCTTGATAAGGTGGGGTGTGATGCTAGCGCGATTCCCCGATACATGTTTTTGAACTTTGATGATCGTAGTTAGGAGAAATATTTGTTCGAAGTTGTAAAGTGCGAGAACGCCTTTTCCTTTTGTTGTGTGTCTTGCCCCAGTTTGATTTCCATTGCCCTAGTATTTTCATGGAGAAAGATGCTTATGAAGGAAGTGCCCCAGGGAATAGCCTTGTCATATGCTTAGATGTTTAGATTGAAGGGTGTGCCCCTGATCTCCAGGTCATGGAAGGTTATCCATAGTGTTCTATCTTTTGAATTTGAATTCTTCCCATGTCTGACATGCCCCTGTTTGATATTGCTTTGAGATGTGCCCCAAGTCGATTGAACCTTAGGAAGACTGCCCCTAGTTGATAGGATGTTCGATTGTATGCCCCTGTTCTCCTTGAAATTTTTGCCCCTGTTTAGGAGAACCCCCTAGATGTGGTTCCCCCGACTCCAGGGTCTTTATTAGAAATGATCACCTTTGATTAACCCATTTCGAGATTTCCTCGATGCTAAGTGTATACTCGTAGATGGTGTTGTACTTTTTGAGAAGTAGCTCCAATGGAATGCGTATGCAAGTTTTGAAATCGAAGTCCGTTATGAATTAGGACTGGATGGTTTTGAAAAGAATGCTTGAAGAAGCATAGTGATTAGAAGTAGTTTTAACAAACATAGGAGTCAGTATAACAAATTCCTGCTTAATATGCTTTCGTAGTTAACCTTGCCTCAATTAGGACTTTTAAATGTTGTAACTTGGCCTGGTTCATGTTTTAAGAAACAATGGATATAAGGCTCAAAATTTTATTTATCCCACCCCTTTCTCCTTGATGTTCTCCAGATCCTAAAAATTCGCCTAATCCAATGGATGTGCTTTGTTTGCAAGAGAATCGTTTCAGTTTCGATGTTGAGCAGAAGCCTTAGCAGAGATCCAAACTTTGATGACATATGTTGTAAAGATCCAAGCATTGATGTGAAGCTTTGATGGTTTAGCAGTCACAAGATTATCCTTTGTATTTCGCCTTTATTTTTATCCCTTATTTTTGCATGAGCTAATTCTTTTGAATTTGACCCATCGGGATGCCCCAATTTTGCCTAAATCTTTTTGTTTCCTTTCCTGAAATTTTCCATTTTGACTTAGCGGGCGTTTTTCTTTTCTTTTTTTTTTAACACTCCTTTGGAAGTATTGATCCTTGGATATTGAATATTGTGACTGCCATGTTGACTTTGATTTGTAAGCTTCGACTTTGATATGTCCTCGATCTTGAATGATGTATTGAGGAAGAAGATGTTGTAAATGTTATCTCCATTACTTCCTCAATCTTGGATGAATGCGAGGAAGAAGATACGCTTGAACATTATGCTTGGATGGACTGATTCTCTTGGCAACCAAAATACATCATTGAATTAGTTGACATCTACCCTGCCCCTGGTTAAAATCAAGGTTTTTTTTTTGAACAGTAGAAACAAAACTCCAACTCCTGGCTCGAGGGGGTAACGAGGGATTAACATCCTTATATCTCCACTGTTTGGGAAATGAAACAATGCCTGTACATCCTCGGCTCGGTCTTACTTTGAAAGCATACGTTTAGCTGGACTTAGTCATTTGTATTCGTCATTCCCCCTCAAGTTTGTTAATAACCCTAAAAATAGAAGTGTGTGACTGGAAAGTCATGGTAGTGAGTGAATGAATTGACTCCAAAACCTGCATGGTTGTCCCATTAGAATTACTAATCCGAAGGTACAACTTTTATCTTGAGTAACACTTAGCAGTCGTAAGGGTTGAAATTGTGAGCACGGTAAACACCTATTGATCTTAGGGATAATCTCCTTTGTAGATCCACTGACCTTGTTTCACTCCTTAGATTCTTAAACTTGTAGAAGTGAGGGCAGCCTCGAATTTTCTTCGGACATGTCAAACCTGGCGGGAATAAATCGTTAGCGGTGGGTTTTCGTCGTATCGGAACTTCATGAGTTTCCTTTGACTGAACCTCTTTTGCTTTTCCTAAGGATAGTATCACCTATGACCCTTTTTCTTGGTGTGGGGCTGACATATGTCGCATTCCCTCCATTGTAGTCATGCATCTTTGCTCAGGGTATTGCCCCAGTTGGACTAATCCTTGCCCCTAGGTTATCGTAGAGCGTCCTCGAAAGTTTGATATGTTCTAAGATGAACCCCTTTATAACTAGATACATCTTAAGTGTATCTATGAGGGAACTCTTTATTGAACTAATCCTTGCTTGATGACAACCTTCATTGTATTCATAATCCTGTTATGACAAAGGCATGGACATGCGGCTGGCATGGCGAAAGGCATCTTTTTTTTCTTTAGCAAGACTAAGATCTTTTATTCTCCTTGCTCCATAGTCTACGATCCTTTGATTTTTTTTGAGTTTCGGGAAACCGGCTAGCATGGTAAGTGTGGATGCGGGCGAAGATAGAAATGCAAATGTAAATGTATGAATGCATGAAAATGCGAATACACGCGTAAGCGAGAGACTCCTTATATTGTAACTCCGTGTATGCAATGCCGACGTGTAACATATTATCCTAGGGATAGCCTTAGAGGCGACATTAGACCCTCTTGGAATCTTCGCAGGATAAATGTTATGACATGCTAAGGGAAATCCCTTGGATTCGAGAGTATGCGGGAGATAGCGGCTAGTGACCGTTCAAGATAGTCACTAAATCTCATGGCCGTCGAGAGGCCAATCAACATGTACCAATGAATTTGTCCCTCGTGGGAAGGTTCTCTATGCGGAACACAACCTATCTAAGGACGATATGGACGAAGAAAAATCCCTACAGGCTAGGGATGTGATGATTAAATGGAGATCCAAACCCTACAAGTTAGAGGGTGCGCGGGAATAAGCATGGAGTGACCGTTCAGGACGGTCACTAGATTTCATAGCCATCGAGAGGCCAATCGAACGCATGCTAGTGAAGTTGTCCTTCGGGGAAGGACGCGTCATTGTGAAAACACGTGGATGTATCAGAAAATCCCTATATGCTAGGGAGTACGTAGTAGCAAGCACGGGGTGACCGTTCGAGACAGTCACTAGATCGCATGGCCATCGAGAGGCCAATTGACGTGCGTTAATGGAAATGTCCTTCGTGGGAAAGACGTGGTCTTAGAAATTTGAGTCCCTACAGGCTAGGGACCACGTAGGGATACCTGCAAAATTGAAACGTATAGACATTCGAAGTATATAAATTGCAAACATATAATGAGCACAAAAGCACAAAAGTCCTAAGTTCATAGGTTCGACGTAGGGGGCTCTAGGGAGCCAACCTTTTTATGGGGGTTCTAGAAGGTCTCATGGGGTCGTTCGTAGCCTCCAAGACTTTTTGTCTCTTTGGGTTTTAGAACAACTCATTTTATCCATGAGGTTCGAATTTTTGGGGTAGGTTCCCGGAGAGATCAGCCAAGTATCAAGTCCTGCCCTCAACAAAGTCAAGCCTCGTTTTGGACATTTCCGAATACTCAACCCACTCCGAGTGGAATTATCAATGAGACTCGTAGGAGATTCATACTCCCCTATTGGTCTCAAAGTTAACTCCCACACTTAGGGTTTAACACAACATAAAAAAACACCAGCAAATATAATAGAAATAAATATTCACTTAAATAAATATTTAATTAAATTGCAGTAATGAAATTGAAAAGGAAAATAAATAAATAAATAAAATTTAAATATTTGAAACTAACCTTGAATCCGGCCGCTTGCAATTTAAAAAATACAATACGCAGCAAATATTTAAATAAACAGATTTTTTTTATAAACAGGTATTTATTCAATTGATGTAAAAGATGAAATTATAAATAAATAAATAAAGTAAAAACTTTAAATATTTAAATATAAATAAACCCTAATTTTTGGCAAATTAGCCAAACCCTAAAAAATTTTGCCAAAAACCTAAACCCTGCCAAAGCCTATAGGAGCATAATAATTACCATTATAGCGTTGTCCCCAGCAGAGTCGCCAGCTGTAGCAACCTGCCTAAAAATTTCAGCTTTCGAGTCGCCACCTATTCTGAAGGGCGAATAGGAAACCCTACACAGATAAGAGATTGAGGGTAAGTTATTATAATCAGGCTGAGGGAAGGTGTTAGGCACCCTCAGCCCTTTCCTAAAGGCTAATGTTCAAAGATTAGGGTTGCATGGCAGGGTTTGTAAAGAAATGTGGCAAACAGAGTTTTAATGACATGATTGAGATTTTGAAGAGGGGGACTCGCCTTGTTGCCAAGTGCCTACGTACCTCCTTAGGGAGGATCAGAGTCTACGTAGTTCGGGGAAGGGTTGTACGCCCTTAGAGTTGAAATTTGATTTGGTATGGTTTCGGAGGCTTTTTGAGTGGCCTATCGTAGTTTTGGCTAAGGATAAAAATCCGTAGTTTGATTCGAAGTGTTTTTGAATGTTTTAGATTTGGGAAGTGTTTTAGGATTTGGGCGTACAACCCTGATTTGATATGACACTATTAACCGCAACGATCAATAGATTCGATCGCCATAGTTAACAGATTGAAAGCTGTATCGTTACCAATTTTAATCAATTAATTTGATTATTACTAATAACGAATTAGGATATTTTTTAGGAATTTAATAATTAGTTTGCATCCTTACCCCTCGCAATCGATTAATTCGATTAAAAAGAATAAGGAATTTGAAATGAGGAAATTGAATAGTTAATCATCGCAACCAATGAAGATGGTTGAAACCATTTAACTAAATAGAAATTATTTGTATTTTAATTAAATAAACATTTTAATTAAAATTATTATTGCCCATAGCGATTAATCGATTTAATCGGCACGGACAACAAATTGGCATTTTAATATAAATATCACATATTAATTCTTATTTATAAAAATAATTATTAACATATAAATAATATATTAAAAGAATTAATTAAAACCAATATTTAATTAAGATTATTTTAATTTGTTATGATTTTTATTCAGTATGGTTGTTAATATGGTGCATGATATGGGGACTGAATCTGGGACGTTGGATCTAATCTAGTGGAAATTCTATGGCCAGATCGTGGGGGTATATGGTGGATCTATAGTGGCGCACGCACAGGATCCAGAAGCAGAAATTTCAGAAAAATAACATGTTGGAGGGAGGGCTCGAACCTGCGACCCTCCACTCCCAAACGCACTCACTTACCATCCCAACCAAACAACACTGTTGAAACTAAAACGCGCTCGAATCAATACATACGCAGCTTAAATGGGTGACTGGGCATGCGCGCTAAAATTCAAATGGAGCAATCGCATCATGACGCGTCATCGTCTTCCCCACTAGCCCTGTAAAACTTCTGCATATTAGCTACGAATCTGCTAGAGATTCTTCGTAGCAAAAACATACTAGGATAATAGCGATTTGCTCCCTCCCCCATATAAATATGGCGCACCTGTTCCAAAAGGCTCGTATAGGTGGTACGAACTCAACCACACAATCAATTTAGCCTAATTTTAACTCTAGTAAAAAGCCCTAAATTAAACCCTAAAACCCTTCAACCGATCATCAATGGCAGAACGCGATTAACACACGCAAACTTCATAAAACCAATCCAGAAACAACCAGGGCATTAAGAACAAGCAGAATACACAATCAAAACACCATGGGAATGCCTATATCATACTAATCGAACCAAAGTTCAGAACAACTTACCTGGGCTTGTTTGGAGAAATTCTGGGGGTGTTGAGGTCGTGTGAGTGTCCGAACAGCTTCAGAGTGATCCCACGAACACGTTGCAATACTTAGACTCCTTTGAAAACTCCTCAATCTCTCAAACCGATTCTGAGTTTTTATCACTTTTCTTTGTTCTTGCAAGTGTGTTTGTGCACGAATCTCCAACCCCCAATCTTGTGGCATGTGCTAGGTACTTATAAGTAGTGAATTAGGTTAAGAAAAATAGCCCAAAACTCTCTTGAATCCACCCTTGCAAATTTGAGAAATTTGATTTGATTTCTTGAATAAAATCTTGCTATTTTGGTCATAATTTGTATTAACTTCCTTCTCCAATCATTATGCACGAAATTACATTATATTTGATCATTAATTCTGATTGGAAATCAAACAAAATATAATTTTAACAAAACATTTGATTTTTAGTCTTTATTAAATCATAAAAATGAAATAAAAAATACATTAATTCAAATATAATGCTAATTTTCGTGGCAAGTGGTTTTTTGGCATGCTAATAGCTTGTGGACCAAGTTTGTATGAAAATACTCTGGGTTCTTTTGCAAAGTTTCTCCATTTGAACCCTCCTTTTTCACTTTTAGTCCCTGAAAATCACCTAACTTTGATCAAGCATATCTCCTTCAATTTTTGAGCTATGAGGGAGTTCTAATACTTTTTAGAAACCTCAAGAGGTCCTCTACAAGCCACTTTGGAACATATTCTTCATTTGAAGCTTTTATCTTGACCATATTCTCTTTGGGAAAAAACTGCTTTTGAAGGATGCCTGAAAATGACCTGTAATCTTTTGCCTTGTATCTTTTAAATGAAGCATTTTTTGCCTTGGCTTGTGAGACACAAAGTTGTAGAGAATCCAATTTCCTTCAAAATAGGCTTTGAGTGGGGAATTTCTGATGTTCCATGTGAAAGTTATGCCCAGTCAAAGTTGGGTTGACTTTCTCCTAAGAAACCCTAATTTGAACCTTTTTATATTTGTTCATGTCTGAGTTTCTATTAATGGAATCATGATCAATTCTTGATCAAATGATGGTTATGCACCCCATACTTGATGTCTGCCCAATGATTGTGGTTTGAATCATGCCTTGATTGTGATTGACCTTTCAGTTTGAATTTTTTTTGTCTGTGAATTATCTGGATTATTTGAATGAGCCATGTCTCGAGATTTGAACTTGCCTTTGTTATGAGGGAGGTAAATTTTGGGGTATGACAGTGACCAAGTGAAAAATGAAGAAGAGAATGATGATATGGATGATGAATGATTCTTATGTCTTTGTTTAAATTTCCTTTCCGTTTTATGTATTTCTATCTTGAACTATGTCTTATTCCCTTTTGTTTTTGTTATGTTATGTTTTTGTTATGTTTCATTTGCTATGGTGTAAGACTAATCTTTGACTTATGTTATTTCTTATCATTATGTATTAGTTCATGTTTTATGTTATATTTTGTGTTATCTTATATAAAGCTTTTATCTTTTTTCTTCTTTCCCATTCCTTTTTGCTAATGACAAAGGGGGAGAAGAATTATATATACATGTATGTTTATATGTTTCTCTAACAACATTATAGAAAGCAAACTTTCAATGGAAGAAAAATTTCAAGCAAAACTTTATCCAAATATAAAGGGGGAGATTTTACTTATGGGTAGCTTTACTTGTTAAAGAAACATCATCTATCAACTTCAAGCATATGTTGTCATCATCAAAAGGGGGGGGGGGGATGTGAAGACAAGCCTTCTACAACTTTAGTTGATGAAGACAAACTTTCAATTGCAAAAGGAATGGATCAAGTATATTAAAGAGAACAAGATTCAAGTATTTCTTAAAGTGTTAAAGTTTGATTAATCTAAAGAAATAAGGTATATGACATACAAGTCTTTTAATGCATAAACAAGTGTGTTCAAACATTCATACATCTCCTATGAACTTTATTAAACATCAAAAACCTTTCCAAACCTTTAAAACCAAGTTTTTTGAGTTTTTCACACATAGGAACCGGGTTCCACTTTGGAGGAACCGATTCCCCAGGACCTCTTCCACCTTATTTTTACGCTGAAAGGGATGGGAACCGAGTTCCAGCTTTTGGGAACCGGTTCCCCAGTTCAAAATTTAAATTATTTTGTAACGTTGGGTTAGGGAACCCGGGTTCTGATTTATGGGAACCGGTTCCCCTATGCGTATTTTGAAAAAAATTATTTTTCTCCAACAGCTTTGTGCCATACCTCTTCACCCTTTATCTTTGCAACCTTCCATAGATTATGACCATTTATAGGGGTGTCTTAGAGGCTATAAAACACAGAATTTCAGAATTATCAAACAACATCTTTCATTCATATAATTCAAACAATTCAAGTGACCATATTTTTCACAAAATTACCAAGTGTTTATACTTCATTTTCATTGAAACTGTGTGCATATAACCTTCACTCGAATTACCAAAGTTTCATATCATACAACCATTAAACACTTGTATATCATTAAAGGAATTGTGTGCTTGAAAGGGAACATCAATCAAGTGATTGATATATTATTCATCTTCAAAAACTCTTGTAAAAATTCAAACATATTGATGTTTACTTATTTTTTCAGGATTGTTGGAATTAAGTGTGTGCATTGAAGAGGATTATTCTTCTTGCACTTAGTGTTGAAGATCTTAAAGGTTTTAAGAGCCTTTGATCTTTCTATAGGTTAGATAGTAAGGCATCACATTTGGTGTGGATAGGCTTGTACAATCATTCTAACTATAGTGAAATCTCTTTCATGTTGAAAGGGGACTGGAGTATTCTCGGAATGTGAGGGGAACCAGTATATATCGTCGTGTCGTTTATCTTTCCGCATTTTATTGCTTTATTCTCACTTAACCAAACCAGAAAAATAAGAACATACATATCTCTAAAATCAGAAATTTTTAAGAACCTAATTCACCCCCCTCTTAGGCGCATTTCATACTTACAAATGTTACACTCAACTAGAGAGTGTTGACTACTTTGATACTTTTTCCTTTGTAGATAAACTAAGCACTATAAGGACTCTTCTTGCCTTAACTTATATTAAAAATTGACATCTAGAGCAACTAGATGTCAACAACTTTTTTTTCATGGGGATTCAAATGGAAAAGTTTATATGATCATTCCAAAAGGATACATAACCTTCCTAATTATCCATCACTACCAATGTTTGTAAACTAAACAAAAGTATTTATGGCGTTGATAAGTCAACTAACAATGGTATTCAAAATTGTCCAACTCCTTAAATTCACCTAGTTATACTCATTGAAATGTTGATTACTCTCTATTGACCAAATATTATAATAATTTAATTGTTTTAATAGTGTTTGTAGATGACTTAATATTAACAAAAAACAACATCACAAAAATTCAACATGTTAAAGTCATTCTTACCAACAAGTTTTGCATCAAGGACTTAGTGCCTCTCAGATACGTTTTTGGCCTTTAAGTGGCTAGATCCCCATCTGGGAATTGCTAAATAAACTTAATTACACTATTGAATTACTAAGAAGCACCAGTATGTTAAAAGCTAAACCTTCTTATACTTCATACAACCATTCTATTAAAATATACTTCATTATTTTTGTACTCTATAATGCTTACACTCAACATCGTAAACTCATTGGTGAACTCATTTTATTTAACCATAACTCACCCTGACATTTCTTTTGTTGTTCAACAACTTAGTTAGTTCGTTTGCAAACCTATTGTCAATCATTCCAAGCTGCAATTAGAATTCTACAATACTTAAAAACAAGCCTTGCTCAGGGTTTGTTCTATCCATCTAATTTTGACTTATATTTTTCAAGTTTTATAGTTAGTGACTAGGCCACATGCTTCGCCACTAGGATATTTGTCACAGGTTTTGCTATCTTCCTTGGCAAGTCTCTCATTTCTTGGAAGCCTAAGAAGTTGACAACAATTTCTGGCTCAAGTTCAAAAGCTGAATATAGAGATCTTGGAAATCTCACATTTGAAGTCCAATAGATGCATTACCTCTTTAAGGACCTACATATTGGACTCTCCTAGGCAACTTCAATTTACTGTGTCAATAGATCTATGTAGGGGTGGGAATAGGCTGAGTCGAGTTGGACTTTTGCAAGCCTAAGTCTGGTTTGCTAAAAAGTTCAAAGCCTAAGTCTGGCCTGTAACTTATCACAGGTTTATTTTTAGGCCTGAATCTAGCCTTTTCAAATGTCTCACTGACCTATTAGCCTACTTAAAAGCCTATTTAATTTGAACATATGTAAATAAGCAATTCAAACAAATCAAAATGGAATCGACTATCATCACATAATTAGAGAAAAATTGCAAACATGCCTCATCAAGTTTTTTCCCACTCCATCTTCAATTGAAATTGCTGAAGTTCTGACCAAGACTATCTATCTCTAAACCAATTTTTTCATCTTTTCTATCAAGTTTGGACTTGTTTTCATTCACAATCCAACTTATGAGAGAGTATTAGAAGATATTTAGTTAGTTTTAAATTAGTTATTAGTTGCTTAATTAGTTGCACAATTATAAGAAATTTTGTTCCTTATCGATGTATAAATGACAAATTTACATGCTCAAGTTTTCTTTCCAATCAAGTTTTTTTTTTCAAGCTTTTTGTAATAAAAAAATTACATAAAATTGTTCAAAATTTGAATTAATGTAATTGAGAAAAGAAGACAAAAAAGAGGTCAATATATAGTTATGACTTATGAGAAATATGCTTCAAGAAGTGGTATAATTAATATGAAGAAGACAATGAAACAAAAAAATGTGATTGTTATTTGTGCAGGGTGCTTGATCCGGTTCTCACGGTGGCTGTATTCTTTGGATCATGACAATATCACTGAAAAACTCTCTTTAGATATGGGTGCTACTGTGTGGAGCAGGAACCATATCCCATAAGATATGATTTATTTCAAAGATTTAATTTGTGTATACATCAATATTATGATTTTTTTAATACATATATGTAATTAAATTAATATTATAATGTCAGTTTTTATTTGACACTAATTTTTTTAATAAATAAATATATTTATTTGATGTGATTTAATTGGGTGTATGTAATAAAATTTAATGTGAAGTTTTACACAAAATAAGTGTTATATTTAACATTTTCATACAAACTAAAAAATGTGATAAATAAATAAGAGAATAATAATATTATCAAATTATTTTTATTGGTTGTTTATATTTTAATTATCATTAATGTGAAGAAAATAATATATTATAAATATTAATTAGAAAGTATAACTGAAAAATAAAATTAAAAATTATATTTAAAATTAAAAATAAATACTTTTAAGAGACAATATTTTTTGATTTAGCTAACCAGTTCTGATCCGCATAATGAACTGATTAATCTGATTTTATGTTTAGAAAAACGATTTATTAACCAAACTTTATTTTTTCGAGAATCGAACTATTCGTCATTAGAGGTCAAATACTTGAATAAGAGACATATTTTAGGAGAGAGGAGTAATATCATATTTCAAATCCTTAAATGCTTTGACTTTAGTGATGAGTTTGATGATGAGTTTTCCATATGCATACAGCTTATTTTGTTTGCTACGTAGATTCTGAAGGGAAACTATGCCTTTTACTTAATAGAATGTATAAATATTAGTTTGACTTGTTTTGATAAGATTTTAGTATAATCACTTCATAGAAGAATATTCTGATGTCTGTAATAAATTTTGATTGTAGTTAAATTTATATGGTGAAGGGACTAGAAGTAGTTGGCAGGTTAGTGGCATCAATTTAGGCAAAGCATGGAAGTCTAATAGTGGTGATAGGCGATGTTTTGCTACATAATAGGTGGGTATATTTTCTCCACTAAGAAGGGAAACTCACGACTGTTCAACTTCATCCGATGACTGACCACATCTCAGTCCCTAACAAATGTTTGGTTACTAATTTATTATTCTATTTAAATAAGAGATATCACCATTTTGTAGGTATTCAAATCTTATCCCATTCAAATTTCATTTTCACTCTCCTATTAACTTAAATGTTGAATTGTTAGTCTCGCATGTCAGTCTCTTCTCCATCTCATAAAATTTTTAAATCATTGGGAGTAACTATGAAGAAAATTTCTTTAGTCACCTCCCTATGGGGGGTCACCCTCAGCGAAAATCTCAAAATACCCCTGCTTCGGAAATGAACTTCCGAAGCGCTTTTTTTTTTAAAAAAAATTCCACAATTCGGAAGTTCATCTCCGAAAACACCTCACGGGGGGTGAATTCGGAGATGAACTTCCGAAAACACCTCATGGGTGAATTCGGAAATGAACTTCCGAATTATGCAGAAACTGTGTTTTTTTTTTATGTTTTTTCTTAAACAGTCTCGCATTTTAATTAAACGCAAACGCCAAATAAAATAAGCGACATATAAACAGAAAATACTAATGCGATAAATAAAATCCAAATAATATATACAAGCCGAACCAAATAGTAATAGTGTGCGCAATATACAATCCGAAGAAAAAAAATAAATAAACCCGACCACTACTGGGTGTGCCTAACCCTCTCACCCTGAGCCCTCCTCTGCCGCCTGTACCCCGCCGCACGGCTCACATCAGTGACGATCGCCTCCATCACGGCGACTGCATCTGGACTGCCCTGAAGAACGACACCCCGATCCAAGGCGTCCCGCCCAAGCATCTCTATCCGCTGGCAGATCGGCAGGAGATCAATGGCGTGGTCATCCTCGGCCTGCTGGTTCTCCAGGATCTCCTCATGTGCTGGCCTAGGAGCGCCGGGAACGTCGGGTCTCATCAGAGGATGGGACACCCGGTAGAACCATGTGACGTACCCCTCATCACTGTGCCAGTCCTGTGTGACCCGAGTGAGACGGTACTCCTGCGGTACCACATGATGCTGCCAGTCCTCCCATATGGCAGTGAGCTGCACTCGGGTCACTGTGTCGGGAGCAGCCTCAAAGGGTGACCTGGGTATCCGCTGCACGAATCCGAACTGACGCATGCACCGCTCAGGGAGATACCGGACCATGATGCCGGTCCCGCATGCCAACCAGCCTGAATATAGAGCAATGCCGTCAAAGGGGACAACCTGAGCGTAGTCGACAAACGGCCTCCAGGTGACGTCGTCGTGCATCGTGCGGTCCAGGTACAAACGGTATGGTCCCACCGCATCGTTCCCCCTCTGGAGAGCGTATCTGGCGGCCCTGGGCATGGCGTCAACGTACGCAGGATCGATGTGGAAGCCGTGGATGCGGGAGAAGTAGGAGATGATCCAGCTCTGAAACACAAACACGATAATGTATTAAAAATAAATACGAAACATAAATAAATAAATAAATACGATAATGTGTTAAAATAAAACGTACCGTAAGTAGTGTGCAGGATCCGACCAACTGCCTGGTCCTCCAGTTGGAGGCCTCATTCAGCTTCTGGTAGAGGTATGCCAGAGTAGCTGCCCCCCAGTTCCACTGGTGAACGGTATCAAGGTCCATGAAGTAGCGGAGGTAGGTCACGTCGACGTACCTGGCACTCTTGTCCACAAAGCATGCAGCGCCTACCACATGCATGTACCAACACCGGAGAGCGCAGCCGCGGTGATAATGTGTGAACAGCTCGTCACCCTCACCCTCAGCCCCGGCAGCCGCGTTCAGATGGTGCTCAAAATAAACGCTCAGTGTGGTGAACCGGACATGAGGCCCAGAAGTCGTGGCGCACTCAAAGTGAGCAACCTCGTGCTCCATGTCCAAGTAGAGCATCATCCACTCAATGGCCTCCACCCTCTGGATCTTGGAGTGGGTCAACAGCGGCCCCCTAATCGGTAGATGGAGAAGACACTGCACGTCGTGCAAGGTGATCGTCATCTCCCTTACCGGCAAGTGGAAAGAGGACGTCTCCTTGTGCCAGCGCTCCACAAATGCCCCCTGCATGCCGGTGCTGATCGTGGTGTACCCCGTCATGCAGAGCCCGCTGAGCCCTGAACCTCGCACATGGTCGTTAAACCACTCAGCTGCTGGTTTAAACAGACCGAAAATCTTGCGGGCGTGGTTGACCATTTTCAGCGGCTCTCTCTCCTATTACAAAAAAAACAAATAAGCGACATATATTAAATAAGCGGACATATATTAAATAAGCGACAAATAAACTGTTAGATTATAAAAAATGGTGACAAATAAACGATTAAATTAAAAAAAATACCTCTCCCTCCCAGATCCGCCGAGCGACGTGATTGTGGTAGTGAATCAGCACGGAAGTGTCAAAGGGCCCTCCCGGATAGCCATCCTCCTGCTCGTCCTCCTCCCCGGCTGGAGGGTCAACATCCGGTACACCCTCCTGCTCGTGGTATGGCACTGACATCTCCTCCTCCTCCTCTCGCTGGCGGGAAGAAGATACCCGAGCCAGCCGACTCCTAGATCCAGAAGCAGATGTACCCTCTCCCACGTCCACGGGAACTCGCACACGGCGTCCCCGGCCCTGCCCCCGTCCCTCGGTCGACGCCAGCTGCGCCGCCGCCCGCTCGCGTCTAGTCGACGCAGTCTGAGACTCTCTCCCCTGTCTGATGCGTGCTGGTTGGTTGTCTGACATGTTCCTGTAAACAATTGAAATCGATTAATATGCGAGACAAAAGAAGAAACAAAAAAAATTGAACTTCTGATACAGTTCAGAAGTTCATTTCCGAAAACTGGGATGGAGGTGTTTTCGGAAATGAACTTCCGAAACACCCCTGCGCAGAACTTCTCTGCAACCTCCAATGGCATACCCCAAAATCAAACTTCAAACCTATGTCTACACATTCTAAACATCCTAAATATCAGTACTAACCTAACCTAATACATTTTTTGCTATTTCTAAACACCCTAATATGAATTTTAATCATAGATCTAAAACTCAAAATGCTTACCGATTGAAGAGATTGGAGTGCTTTTTAATGTAGTATAGGAAGCTTATTGGAGCCTTTGATGTAGCTTTGGAAGTGTTTGCACAAAAATCTCTTGGGGTGTGAGTTTGGAAGAAGTTTAGGGTAAATGATTTGGGGGAGGGGGCTGTTTTGCTTAATCTGAAAAACGCATAATATTTCGGAAATGAACTTCCGAAATGTTGTTTTCGGAAGTGTATTTCCGAAATAAGTCAAATTTTTTTAAAAAAAAAGGCGCTTTCGGAGATGCATCTCCGAAAACACCTTTTCCTTGCATTTCGGAAGTTCATTTCCGAAGTCAGGGGTATTCTGGGTTTTTCACCAGAGGTGAGCTAGAAGGTTGGGAGGTGGCCAAAGAAATTCTCACTATGAATTCATTCCCTCTAATGACCATTTAGTTCTAGGGCATGACATATAGTGCAATATTTTATTGCATTTGAGTTTCCTAAGAAATGAGATTGTCACTAGGAAATTCATAACTTCCATTGGATATTTTTCTTTTTATTCAGTTTCTAAGATGGTCAAAATTTCAGAATCCAAATAGCCTGTAATGATTTGTTTTTTTATACCACAAGCCAAAACTAGTAGTACATTTTAGAGCACCCAGGTCCATCATATTTATTTGTGTTTTTTAAATAGGATCCGTCTAATTTTTTATATTATTTTGCACTTCTCAATTATTTAAACAACTCATTTATAATCTTCAAATATTCATTTAACCTATCAAAAATTTTAAATTGAGTCCCACTAAACCACACAATATATTATATAAAATATAATTAAAAAATTCTTTCAAATATATCAAAATATAAATAAGACTAAAATAAATATATATTAAATAAAACAATACAGCACAAATAATTCATCAAAATTATATTAAAAAAATACATAAAATCAAAAATACATCATTAACACGAAAAATAAGATAAAGATAAATTTAAGACAATTTTTAATTGTTGATTGGGGTTCATTGTCAAATAAAATCTATGTAGACACAGATTTAAAATGAGATAAAATTAATTGGTTAAATTTAGACTAGATGTGAATGAGAAATTGAATAGAGTGAGAGTTAGATATTTATATTAATAATTAACATATTAGTTTAAAAATTATAATTGTTGCAGTGATTTAAATTTGTTACGGTTGAAGTTGGTCTATTTTATTACCGTTGGCTTTAATTTATAGTAACAATTTAAAAATAAATAAATAAAAAAAAGAAGATTAATTTAACATAAAGAGTATGGTTTTGTTTGGATGCGTTTTAAATAAGGGAACGATATAGTGTCTTGAATATCCATTGTACTTTTCCACCATGTCTTAGGAAAAAGTGAAGGAACGGCAAAAAGAAAGCGATATTTATGCTCTTAGAATGTCTAAAGATCCTCTTAAAAATGATTAAATCATATTCTCTAGGATATTATAGGAAATGAACACAGAAACAAACAGTGAATAAAATATTATGCGTAAAAGCAGTGAGATAAGGGAGTGAACCTATCATACCTCTATATAAAAGAGTGAACCTATCATACCTCTATATAACTTTTTATATACCTTAATGTATTTTTTATCTTCGTTTAAGATGGAGATAGGGTGTATGAGAGGGTTCTTTGGTGTTCTTTACAATTATTGGTGATAGAGGCTTCTCTTTCATCTCTAAATATACAAAAACTTCAACTAGCTATGACTTATCATTGTTAGTCTCTTTGCCATCAAACCTCACATGGATTAATTCCTCAATCCTTAAGGTTTCCTTATTATACACTTTATATGCCTAAGATATTTGAGAATATCCTAAGAGGAGACACTTTTCTTCCTTTACATCAAGTTTCTTAGGAAAATATGTGAGCAGTGACTTCAAACAATAGAGGGTGAATTGTAATATTCAAATTTCTAAAACTAGTTTATAAAATGCTTGGATTTAAAATGATTTGAAATAGAAAACAGAGATGAAAAGACAAAATAAAAGAAAAGAGACAATGAAATAAGATGTATAATAGATAATATAAATAAAAGAGATAGGGATAGAAAGATCACACCAACCATTTATATTGATTTGCCTTAAATCACTTGGCTTACTCTAGTCCCCAAGAGTTTCTCCTTGAGATTTCCAATAAAAAAATCTTGGTCTTTTACACAAGATCAGCCCAAACAATTTTACAAAATATGTGGGATGACCATGTGCAAAAGCCCAAACAAGAGTTTCCCCTTGATTCGCCTTTTACACACTTTTAATCGATTAAAAATATGTGCAAATCCATTAACTTAACCAAAAAATAAACTTTGAATTTTTATGTTACTTAATCGATTAAAAACCTTCTTAATCAACTAAAAGGAGTTTCATTTTGTTTTAATCGATTAGAAGCAAGGATTAATTGATCAAACAATGTATTTTGCCTTCCTAATTGCTCAATCAAGCTTCTTAGTCTTTTAAACACTTGTCTATATTGATTTTAAAATGTTTTTTAAAAAATAAGAGAGGCTTAAAAAAAAAGTTGTCAGTTTGTGTGATCTTTGTCTTATCTTCTTAAGACTTACATTTTTAACAAGAAACGTAAACAAAATTAAAGCATTAGTTTATTGAACGAACCTTAAGATAGCAATTGGTGAAGACGAATCTAAAGGTTGCAGTATGTGTGAAGAGGGACATGGATGTTAAGGTTATGTTTTGATATTGAAGAGTGAAATATGTCAGGGTTTTCTTTAGAGAGAAACTGCTGTTATGTATAGGGCGGCAAAGCACTTTCACTTATATATTAAAAAATGTCACTTTTCATCACGGTTGACAAGAAGAATCGTGATGCAACGATTGGATTTTACACCACGGTTGAAAATAATAACCGTAATGATATACTAGGAGTTGGGATAATGAAGGAATTGGGATTTGAACCCTGTAAATGCTGGTACATTTCACTACGGAGTTTAACAAAGGCCATAGTGAAATACCTTATAGTAAAATAAAATAAAAAAGCGTCCAAAAACGTGTTTCCACCACGATTAAAGAAAGGTCGTTGTTTGACGAAAGGTGTTTTCAGTAGTATTGTAGTAGACCTAGTACGGATCATTGCCACACTATTGAAAGAGTTATGACGAACCTTAAAAGGACCATGAGCCTCATATTACGTCATCAAAAGTTTCCCACGGACCATGATGGGGTACAATGATGCTAATTGGAACACCTTGTCAAATGATTCCAATACAACTAAAAATTATATCTTTAACACACTTGGAGGAACGTTCTTTGGGTAATCTATGAAATAGGCAATCTCGCTTAATCCAATATGGAATCATAAATGATAGTTGTTGCAATAACTAGTAAAGAAGGAAGCTGGTTGAGATGCTTGCTAGTAGAGATTATTTAGTGGAAAAAATGATTGCATGCTGTCTTGATCCATTATGATAGTACCACGACTATTTCAAAAATTGAGAACCATTATTATAATGGTAAGAGACAAAAAATCATTCGTAAGCACAACATTGTTAGACAATTCCTCTGTGAGGGACATGTTAGAGTGGATCAGGTATGCATTGATGAAAACTTAGCTAACCCTTTTAAGAAATTATTAGCTATGGAGAAAATCCAAAATAATACAGTTGTCAATAGATCAATGAATCACTCATAATAGTAACCCGACTTAAAAGACTAGAAATCCTCATAATTAGGTTCAATGGATAATAACAAATTGTGACTCATATGAGAATGGACATGCTTGTAAGCATGATTCCTTAAACGAATAGACATTGAGGTAAAATAAACTCTTAATGAGATCTATACTCTATGTGGAGTGGAGTACCTAGCTATATGAGCACTCTTAATAGATTCATTTTTGTGAATATGGAAGTTGGTCCACTGCATATGAGATATATGGCATAGATTTTTAGAGTGTTCACTAAATTGGAACAGACGTGCATGGCCATAATAACACGAGTTTTTTTAAAATACACCTAAAGAAAATTTGTAAGTGGGTATGATATCAGAGATAGATTTCAAGACTATGATCACTCCTTTTAAATTTGAATCCTATTCGTTATATTGAAATTCAAGTGTAACGAAACATTTGATAATATGCTACTTTATAGAAGCGTTTGCCATTGCCATTACGTTTTGAATTTTTTTTAAGTTAAAGTGAGGGGTTGTTGGAACAAAATCATTAATGTTTGAACAATTTGCCAAAGTGAGCGTCAAAGTTTCAATGTGGTAATGAATTTGAAATAAAAAATCTCACATTGTTAAAACAATATGTGTATCTGTGTTTGAGTTGAAAAAAAATTAAATTCCACGTTGCTTAGTTTACACACTCTGGTAAGTTTCCAACATTATATAAGAAAAAAAATATTATAAGTCTCACAATGTTTAGTTTACACACTTTGGTTAGTTTCTAATACTATATAAAGAATATTCATGTCTTTTTCCAAAACACACAAGAAACTATTCTTGAGTTTTTCTTTTCTCGCTCTCTTCTCTTTGCGTCCTCGAGTTAATAAAATGCTCTTTTTTTATTTCTTCCAATTCGTTGAATTTTCCAAATTTTTTTTATTTATCTTTTAAAAGAATTATTTGAATTCATTTGACAAATTATTTATGGTGGTCAAACAATTATTATTTGAGTGTATTCTAAAGCGTTAGGATATCATACATTTTGACTAAATTGTTTTATGTTGAAGACTTCGTAATTGATAGTTTAATTGCAAAATTTTAGAATATATCGTAAAACGATTTAAAGAAAACTTTTAAACGATATATTCCATAACTTATCAAGTAGTTTCGGCACTAAAATAAATTAGTATTAATTTTTTTAAAAAAAATTAAAAAAACAACCATCTATGAAAAATAACAACTTCACTTTCTAATTGGTATAGTTATTTATCTAGTTATCTATCTAGTTATCTATCTATCTAAAGTGCTTGAATTTGTTATGTGTTCAAAGAAATAAGCTTGCCATGTTATTCACAAATTGTGACAGGAAGTTTCTTTTCTGATTAGTGGATTGAATCTCTGTTGATGTTATGTAATTTTGGAACATAATTTAGATATTTATAGTAATGATAATACGCTACTAATACTTTTTTTTTTTTTTGTAAAATTGTCAATCAATTATTTATCATGGGACACAAGGAATATAGAATTTAAATAGTATTTAATAATGAGTGTTATTTATCATGGGAGGCAGGCAATATAAGAATATAAGATTTAAATAGTATATAATAAGGAGTGTCACTTTATTCACAAAAGTAAAAGAAATCAATTATGCGTGTATATATATATATATATATATATATTCTTATGTTTGAAGTCTCTTATAATTTATTTTATTATATTTTTGTAGTGAATTTTTACATATGCAAATATTAATATTTTTTATAATATTTAATCTTCAGAGGTACATAATCTACATGTCACTCTATCTCACTTTTATATTTTTTTAAGAAATAATAATGTTTTTGACATGCATCTTTAACAATTTTACTTATTCTCTTACAAATTTTTATAAGTATATTTAAACGGACAAATATGTATGTTTATCTCCTCTCTCAAAAAGATTAAAAAAAGATTTTGAATCGAAGGTTTTAAAAAACAGTTGCGTCACAATCGTGTCAATTTTTTTTACGATTTCAATTAGTACAAGTATATTATGGTCGTTGCAATTTGAATATGTGAATTAATGATAATTTCGTCATCAAATAAAAAAAATAACAGTATCGATATCAACATCTGTCACCGTTTTATCGCGGTCACGGACCCTTTTTTAAAACCGTGTTCGAGTCAATGAATTAATCAAACTTAATACCAATTGTTCACGAGAAGAAGACAATGGAAACTTTGCAAAAGATTCATTGGACACAACATTGAGTGGAAAATCAAAGGTACAACAAAGACCATATCCTCTCGTTAGATTTCATTTCCATTACCTAAATAGCAAAGTCATAAATGTCCATTCATGTTACAGTGTTTGTAGCTTTATCATCCAAATTTAGCAAGAAGTCCATGACGGTAAAACCTTCAAAAGCATTAGAGGACTCTCAACCGTTAGATTGAGACTCTCCACTAGGATCGAACGGATAGGAACTCGCTGTCACTGTTGCATGCCTTTTAAAAAGTGAAGCACCTAACATCACCACATATGTCGTGTCATAAATTCAGCTAAGGTGCATTTTTATTGATCGGTCAAGAACACCCTTCACATCACACTTCATTTTTTCAATGAAAGTTTGCATCACACTTCATTGATTGGAGTAGCATGGACAAATTTTAGCATACCAATTTAAATTGACTGATCTATTGTAATTTTTGTGTAAACGGTGCGAATTAGATCGGATCGAATGTCAGAATGATTTAATTGTTTTATTTGAATAGTATAAGGTTAATTCGGTCAGACTCAAATGATAATTTTGAATCCGTCAAAAATCAAACCTGATCGAACTTAACCAATATTTAAAATTTTTTATTATTATATATTGATCCATTTTAAAAATGAAATTCAATAATATTGTTATAATATTATCATTTTTATAATTCAATAATAACATTATTTATTCACAAGAATACAAAATACGCAATACAAAATTTTGATTGTTATTTACTTTCTCGTTTAAAGAATGAGAATGATCAAATTAATGTCAAATGATATTAAAGATATTATATCATGTAATAATAAATTTTTTCAATAGTAAAAATATAATGCTATTCTAAAATTTTGATTTTTTTTTAAATTAAAAAATAAGTGTTACTGAATTTTATAAGAAATAAATTTTATAGATTTAGTTTAATAAATATTAAACCGATTAAATTCATCTAATTTATTCGATAAATCGATCTAACCGAATCTGTCAAAAACTAAAATTTTATAGGTTATAATTGTGCCTTTAAACTGAAACTGCGGTTTGCGTCGAATTTAAATTTTGAGTCCAATATTGACTCAAAGCGACCGATTGTCAAGCTCTAGATTGGAGTATATATAAATAAGAATTATAATAGTAGTATACTTGTGTTTCTAGTGTAGATATATTTATTTTGAACTAATATAAATCAAAAAATTAAGTGTGTATTTATTTTGAATTTAACATAAATTAAAAATTAAATGTGTATTTATTTTGAATTTTATATAGAAAAAAATTAAATGTATATCCATTTTTAATATTATATGTGTATTTATGTTGAAGGAATAATAGTTAAGATTAATAACTAAATTTATTTAACTTTTGAAATATTAATAATTTTTAAATTATAATTTCTTTTTATGTATTATTTTATTAATTTTAAATTTTATTAATATTACTTAAAAGAATATTTTTAAATGATAATTGTTTCGCAGTTGAATCTGAGTTGTTCGATGAACGATGTAGTGCTTCTCAATGGCGCATTTTAGTTTTTGGTGCGATGGAGAGGAGACTAAACTACGAGATTAGCACTTGAATGCCTAAGTCAGTGAGAGAATAAGAAGTGACGTGAGAGCGGTAACTAGAGGTGTACATGGGTCGATTTGTGAATTTAGGCAAAACCAAAACCCAACTCATACATGATACACTGGTTTTAGTTAGGTGTAATAATCACCAATGATATCATTGTGTAGAATCGCGTAAAATTGCAAATTTATGGGCTGAATTGGGTCGGGTACTGAATTATCCCATTCCCCTTTTTCTTTATATTATTATAAATTATGTGTCATATTATTTATTTTTTATTGAAGGGAGGGTCGAAGCCCAGAAAGAGGAAACTATAAAGGAATTAACCAGGGAATAGAATTCCCAAATAAATCACTAGCAAGAATGTAATCATAGTTGCCGGATGCAAGCTTCTATCTCTAGTTAGAGCATCGACACACATGTTTGCTTCCCGGTTGATATGTTGAATCATAACTTCAATAACTTTATGTAAAAACGGTTTGATTTTAGTGATCAAGTTTCTTCCTATGTTTCTACTTTGATTGTCAAAAATAATGTCACTGACCACTTGTTGAGAATCCACTTCCATAATAATGTATCAAAAGTCCATTGCCATTGCTAGCTTTATACCATCTAAGACACCCCAAAGTAAGTAAACACTACTTATTCCAATATATTTAAAGAAACCTCCAAATCACTTTCCCTCACTTCCTCTGATGATACCAACCCAACTTGTATTTCCATGTTTATCTCTAGCTCCATCCGTATTGAATTTAACCCAACCCACCAGAGGCCCATCCCACTTTATGAAACTTAAAACTCTATGAGGCGTCACTATGATGTTTGCTGTAGTTTTTGCAAGCTCGTAATCCTGAACCAAAATGTTGATGTGAGTTATCATGCACATCAACCTATTGAAGTTTCCATCATGCGTCTCCTTATTATGCCCCGTCTAAATGCTAATGCAAACGATAGCCCAAAAAGTCATCCAATCTTTATCTGCTTCCCACCCAAGTTACAATTCATATTAGAAGAAATCCAATCATTTAAGTTACATTAAAAAAAGCTAAACTTTTTGTTAGTATTAAATGCTTCCATCCAAAGCGCTACTGCATGCAGGAAATCCCGAAGGACATGGAGAGTATCTTCTTTAATATTGTTGCAAAAGGAACACATAACACTGCCAAGACCCACTCTGTGATTTCTACTATTTGTGAGCAATCTGTCATGATAAAGGATCCAAATAAAGCATCGAACCCATTCAATTGCTTGGATTTTCCAAATGTCTCTCCAAGAAACAATACTTGTATTGTCCTCACAATCGTCAATAAACTTGTACATGGCTCCAACGTTGAAATGTTTACCATCTTGACCAACACCAATCCTAATATATGGGCCTGCATCGATCGAAGGTGGCATGATGGTAACAATCCTTTGTAACATGTCCCTTGGTGTTTACGGTGATTTCCGGTAAACAACCGCTAGTCTTCCAAACTATAATAAATATGATTTGGTTACTCGCAGGATCGACTAGATTGATCCTAGGACATAGTCAAAAAGATTGTTATTGATGGTTGTTGAAAGAGTATTGTGGTGTACTTTTCGTTTATATCGTATCCACAGGGATTATTGCGATATCACCGCCGTTCTATAGCCTATTTTGTCTTGAGTTAATGTTACTTTAGTTTTAGGTTTGCAAAAGGTCATTCAATCACTTTAGTAGCAAAGAGTAAATTAATGAAGGTTCTAAGTTAAAGAAAATGCATCAAGATTCGATTTCATCGACCTAAGTTTGTATGTTTCCTTATAAATATATGCTTATGAACTTGCTAACGATCAATATAATTACGTATCGACACCTATATCGTCCGTGTCCGCAATGATATAGCTAGATTTACCGTATTGTTTAACCGACGATTTCTCCACCGTTTAAACAATACAAATAACGTTTTAAAACCGATACTTAGTAAACATCAAACTCTAAATCCATGTCTGCAACTTATAGTTTGAAAGATGATGAGTTAGGTCTAGATACAAACATTGATGTCTCAAACATTTATACCAAAGAAAAAGCTTTAATAAACAAACTAAACCATCTATATTGATCATCACTTGTTCATACACATATATTCACAAGAAAAACATACAAAAGGCTAGGAAGATTACATCTTATCTTGATATAAAAGGGATTTAGCTATCCATGAGAATGGTAGCTTGCACAAGAAGGAAAGGATGAAGATCAACAAGCATCTAAGGCGATTAATCGACGATCAAGGCTTCCAATCTTCAACTCTATGTTTGCTACAGTGTATTATGCTCTTGTTTCTCTCTAAAATATCTCTATATCCCTAAGAATGTGATTTGGCCCCTAATCAAATAAATAAAGTTTCGCAGGCCGCGCTTAGCGCGGTGTAGCCCGCTAAGCGCGCCATCAAAAATTGCTTAAACCGCCCAACCGCGCTAAGCGGGCTCCAGACCTCGCTTAGCGCGGAACTCTCTGCCAGAACTTCCTTCTTTTCTTCAAAACCGCGCTTAGCGGGCTCAACCTCGCTTAGCGCGCTTCCTCTTTTCAGCAATCTTTGGCTTTGGTCTTGGAACATCTTCAAAGTCCTTTTTCCAAGGTCCAAGCTTCCAATTATCTAAAAAAAACTACAAAATCCAACATAGATTGCAAAGATAAGAACTATTCAACATTAATATAAATATAAGAATAAATATATACCAAATGATAATAAAAGACTACTATTAACCACAAAAGGACTTGAAAGTTACCAAAAATTACCTAAGATATTTACACAAATTGGTAACTAACAACTCTCCCCAACTTAAACCTTTGTTTGTCCTCAAACAAAACAAATAAAACCAAGAAATCACAAGCTAAGACAAAAACAATTGGGTGGTTCAAATTCCATAAGTACACAAGTAACATTTCACCCTTGCTAAATAATACCATGATTGAGATACTAATACTAAATACACCTTTGATGTAAACAGTTCCTAAAACAAAATAAGTTCAAAATTGAATCACAACCTACACACTTCTCTAGTAAGAGACAAAATTGAGGACCTAACACTCACACAACAATGTCGCCAACATCCAGAATTAATTATGCATTCATCTACACAACATTTATATAAAAAGCGTAAAAGCAAGAATCACAAAGTCTTTAGGGTTGTATCTTGGCTTGGTTAACAAGGAAGTGTCATTTCTCAAGGCCATTGAAACGAAAGGGTCAATTCCTAAGAGAGCATTCAAATCAAGATTATATCCACACATCCTTATCAACCGATCACACAATTTTATTGCTCAAGAGTTCACCTTCTTAATTTAAGGAACTAGCTATATACAAAGCCCTTTTTTCTTTTTCTTTTTCTTTTTCTTTTTCTTTTTCTTTTTCCCTTTCTTTTTCTCTTTCTTTTTCTCTTGAGCAATCACTTATTTACTTCTCACTACCAATACAACCAAAATAATTTTTTTTTTTAAATTCTCCCCAACTTGAATATTACCACCACATAATCACGAATGCTCTCTATTCTAAGGCGAAAAGGAAACATTCCTAACCACAATTAATGGTACTCTTCAAGGTTGAAAGAAAATCATCAAGATTCATATCAAAAATCGGCAAATATAGACAAGGAATTGATACCGCTTGAATCTTGGCACAAATGGCTCAAAGTGGTTATCAAATGCTCACACACTCACCGGGTAGGTTATATATGGTAGAGAAGTTATACTCGAAATGTGAAACAAAATGCTTTGATCACTTTCATGCTTTACACAATTAAAATAAAAAACGCAAGATTAAACATAATAAGCATGAGTTAAACGCACATTGTTGATAATCACAAAATAATATATATATGTACAATGGAAAGGCTCCTCACACTAGTTTTAGAACTAAAATGATTCAATATTGAACTAGATTTGCTAAAGAAAATATGACATCTAATTTGTACAATTACAAGTATCTAATTCATGGTATATTAAAGAAACGATAAAAATGTACCTTGTACGTACTAATTTCACATTATATCATCACCGCCCCAATTGGATGTAAAAGCTTGCTTCATCCGGGAAGCACTTTCACAAGAACAACAAACAAAAATTTAAAACACAATTGCAATAGTATATAGAAATATAAAGCAATTAAACTAAAAACTTTAATACATTAAAAACAAACACCAAAAGGTGTCAAAATATCCAAAAGGCATAGCAATGCCTAAGATCCAAAATACCTCATCCTTTAGAAGGATGGAACAAAACATACCAATACTTAAGTCAAAATAAAATAAAATAACAACTAGCACTAAAAATACTAATGAAAATACTAAGCATCAACCAAAAAGAACTACTCATCCTCATCCTGGAGATCTTCTTTCACATTCTCATCCTCGCCACCTTCCTCCTCCTCAGGAAATGGACTGACCTCAGGCCAATCAGCATAATCCACCAAGTCTTGGCGACAACTCCACGGATGAGCCACATGGGGCTCCATCATCTGCAACCTCAGCTGAGACATAGAATCATGCAAAAACATGAATGCTCTCTGATGAGCCATATGAAATGCCAAGTTCTCCTCTCTATCAGGATTACTACGGCGGCGAGCAGGGCGAGCAGCAGCAACAGGAACAACAGTCAACCTGGATAAACAATAACGCTCAATAAAAATGTCATCAATAAAAGTGTCAATAGACACAAGCCCCTCAGAAGGAATCTGCACTCTTGCTTTCTTGCACAGATTCATGATCAAACCAGGAAAAATCAGCTTGCAGGGAGCACGATCACCATGCCGAGTTCCACTCAAAGCAACCCTCTTCAGCTCATTCGCAATAATGCGAGTAATATCAATCGGCTCATGCTCAATCATACGAGCAACCAGTGCAGCAGACTCAGCAGGCAAAGAGGAAGTGTGACTCCTAGGCCTTAAATTATGAAGGACCACAGACATGAGAATCTGAGCATTAGTAGACAACGACTTCCTAGAGAATTTCTGGGGCTGTTGTGAAGGATTAAGATCATAAGACTGCCCCCTCGAACACAAGACCTCCCTCAGATGCTCCCAATCAAAATTACCCCTTGCTAATTGCACATGATACCCACACAGCTCACCATCCTCAAAAGGTAATTGAGTTCCAAGAAAATCACGGATAGCCTGACGAGAAAAATCAATTTCCTTACCACACACCCAAGTTTTGAACTCAAAGGGAACACCTTCAACCGGAAATTCTTCATTTGGAACGGCATTAGCATAGAACTCTCTTACAATCTCCAAATGAAACTTAGGTGCAGGCTCACAAAGTTTAAGCCAACCATACTCCTCAATGGTGTTATGACACCACCCATAGGTTCCCTCAGGATTGATTCTCACAATACGCTCAGGCCACCATGTCCTAACCTCTAGCTTCTTATACCTCTCCTCTTGGACATGACTCTTAAATCGGTTCTGATTAAACGGAATAGCCCTAGGTGCTTGAGAAGAGCTGCCACCTTCGGTTCCGGTCTTTCGCTTCTTAGAGCCTAAGAATTTCGGTCCCATCTGAAATAATTAAAGAAATGGCAACACAAAACCAACATGTTAACATAAAAATAACAAAAATAAACAGCTACAATCAGAATCAAAGCAATAGAACACTCCCCCTGCATCAAACAAAAACAGGCAGAAGAGGGAATTTTTCTGAAATCCCCAGACCGCGCTAAGCGCGCCTACCGCGCTAAGCGGGCTCTGCGATTTGCAGAAAAATTCCCTGCGAACCAGGGTTGCAACCAAACATTTCCAGCACCCAAATTCTATTCTAAACATGTACAAGGCACTGGAAATCAGATTATATCACTAAGTTTTCAAAACACAAACCCTAACCACAAAATTTCTATTCCTAATCTACAATTAAATCCTAAGATATAAAATAAGCATAAAGAAATAGAAAAGGAAATGGAGAAGAAGCTGCTTACCTTGGTGATGATGAAGATGAAGAAAGAGCAAAGACTAAAATGGAGAAGCAAAGAGAAAGCAAGCTTAGAAGAGCAAAAATGGGGAAAATGAGGCACAAAGACCTCAAAACCCTATTTTCCTTTCAGAAAACGCGCTGGGCCGGGTCAGAAACAAAGGCCCAACCTTCAAAAATATTTTTTTTTTCTCTGAAAAACCACCCGCGCTAAGCGGGGTCTGAAGCGCGCTAAGCGCGCATATCTCTGGAACTAAGGGTTCCAAAATTTCCAAAGCGCGCTAAGCGGGCTAGAGCGCGCTAAGCGCCCTTGACAGAACACAGAAAATTTTTTCTTCTACCAGCAAGTGTAACTTTACCGGTAGACTGATTTTGGCTCGACCAGAACGCAAAAAACATAAACGGTAAAAAACACATAAAACAAGCTGAATATTTACAAATTGGGGTGCCTCCCAATAAGCGCTTTGTTTAACGTCGGTCAGCTCGACGGTCAAAGGCAATCAAGGATCACCAAACGATAAAACACAAGTTTCACGATTAAAATCGCTTCCTCGATAAACCTTCAACCTCTGACCATTAACTACCCATTCTTGCTTTGATTTTTGGTCCTCTATCACAATAGCCCCATGGCTTCTAACCTCTTTGACCAAAAACGGTCCGGACCATTTAGACTTCAACTTTCCCGGAAAAAGTCTTAACCGGGAATTGAAGAGTAAAACTAATTGCCCTACCTTAAAGTCCTTAATACGAATCTTACTATCATGATAGAATTTGGTCTTTTCCTTGTAAATTGAATTAGACTTATAGGCATGCAATCTCATCTCTTCCAACTCATTTAATTGGTTTGTTCTTCTCTCTCCACACAACTTGTGGTCAAAATTCAAAAGCTTCAAGGCCCAATATGCCTTATGTTCTAGTTCTACGGGAAGGTGACAGCTTTTACCATACACCATTTGGAATGGTGTAAGACCGATCGGTGCTTTGAAAGCGGTCCGATATGCCCACAAGGTTTCATCAAGCTTCATCGACCAATCCTTCCTAGAGCTAGACACAGTTTTCTCAAGAATTCTCTTAATTTCTCTATTGGTCCTCTCAACTTGCCCATTAGTTTGTGGATGATATGGAGTAGCCACCTTGTGCTTTACTCCATATTGCTCCAACACTTTCTCAAGCGGGGCATTACAAAAATGAGATCCACCATCACTAATTAATACTCTTGGCGTGCCAAACCGCGAAAATATATTTTTCTTCAAAAATTTTATCACGGTCTTACCATCCGCTTTGGGTGAAGCAATCGCTTCCACCCACTTAGACACGTAATCCACAGCTACCAAGATGTATTCATTTGACATAGAGGAAGGGAAGGGTCCAACAAAATCAATGCCCCAACAATCAAATACTTCTACTTCTACAATACTTTGGAGGGGCATTTCCTCTCTTTTCCCTATTCCACCAGTTCGTTGACAACTGTCGCATGAGGCAACATGGTGGTAAGCATCTTTGAACAAAGTAGGCCACCAAAATCCCGATTGAAGGACTTTTGTGGCCGTACGCAAACCATTAAAATGACCACCATACGGCGAATTGTGGCAATGCCACAAAATGCTTTTTGTCTCCTCATCCGCGACACATCTTCTCAAAAGATTGTCACTACTCAACTTAAACAAGTGAGGATCATCCCAAACATAAAAATTAGCATCGTTTAAAAACTTTTTTCTTTGATTCCAAGTTAGATCCTCCGGTATCCAGCCAGATGCTTTGTGATTAGCCATATCTGCGAAC
This sequence comes from Vicia villosa, assembly GCF_029867415.1. Lineage (NCBI taxonomy): Eukaryota > Viridiplantae > Streptophyta > Magnoliopsida > Fabales > Fabaceae > Vicia > Vicia villosa. The sequence goes on along the minus strand of NC_081184.1, from coordinate 7,971,744 downwards.
CAGGGTCTAACTTCTTGTACCATGTACAGTTTTTCATCGGGGAATTCTTCCCTCACTTCTTTTTCATTGTTTGTCACCTCGGTATTCACTAACCGAGACAAATGATCCGCAATCAAATTTTCTGTACCTTTCTTATCTTTCACTTCAAGATCAAATTCTTGAAGCAAAAGAATCCACCGAATAAGCCTCTGTTTTGAATCAGGCTTGGTGAGAAGATATTTGATTGCGGCATGATCAGTATAACTCACCACTTTAGAACCAATGAGGTAAGAGCGAAACTTTTCCAATGCAAATACAATTGCGAGCAATTCTTTTTCGGTAGTGGCATAGTTAACCTGTGCCTCATTTAAAACTTTGCTCGCATAATGTATAGCATGGAATTGTTTGTTCTTCCTTTGGCCTAAGACCGCACCAACCGCATAGTCACTCGCATCGCACATGAGTTCAAACTCAAGCGACCAATTAGGAGCAACAATTATGGGTGTGGTAGTCAAATTTGCTTTAAGTTCTAGGAAAGCTTTTAGACATGATTCATCAAAATTAAATTCCATACCTTTGTTGAGCAAATTACTCAAAGGCTTTGCGACCTTAGAGAAATCCTTGATGAATCTTCTATAGAACCCAGCATGTCCCAAGAAGCTCCTTATGCCTTTCACGTTCACCGGAGGGGGAAGCTTTTCAATAACTTCAATTTTTGCCGGATCGACCTCAAGCCCCTTTGAAGATACCTTGTGGCCAAGAACAATCCCATCCGTTACCATGAAAGTGCACTTCTCCCAGTTGAGAACCAAATTTGTTTCAATACAGCTTTCCATCACCACATCAAGGTTTTTCAAGCACAAGTCAAATGACGACCCGTACACAGAAAAATCATCCATGAACACCTTGATGCTTTTCTCGATCAAATCTGAGAAGATAGCCTGCATGCACCTTTGAAATGTTGCGGGAGCATTACATAGTCCAAATGGCATTCTTCGGTATGCAAAAACGCCAAAAGGACATGTAAAGGCAGTTTTCTCATGGTCCGCCGGATTCACTGATATTTGATTGTATCCCGAATAACCATCCAAGAAACAATAGAAATTTCTTCCGGCTAACCTCTCTAACATTTGATCCATAAAAGGTAATGGAAAATGATCTTTTCTTGTTGCTTGGTTCAACCTCCTATAATCAATACACATACGCCACCCGGTCACCGCTCTCGAAGGAATCAACTCGTTCTTCTCATTTCTCACAACTGTCAATCCACCCTTCTTAGGAACCACATGCACCGGGCTCACCCATTCGCTATCGGAGATGGGATAAATCATCCCCGCCTCTAATAACTTCACAACCTCTTTTCTAACAACTTCTTTCATGGTTGGATTTAATCGCCTTTGAGGTTGTGCCACGGGTCGAAAATCATCTTCTAACATAATCTTATGCATACAATAGGCCGGACTAATACCCTTCAAGTCGGATAAAACCCATCCTATTGCTTCTTGATTCTTTGTCAACACTTCCTTCAATCGATGCTCTTCCTTGTTAGACAAACCACTATTAATGATAACCGGCTTAGTAGAATTGTCACCGAGAAACACGTATTTCAAGTGAGACGGTAACACATTCAACTCCACCTTTTGCTCTTCAACTTTAGGTTCATCCTTCAACTCTTCAATTTGAGTTTCAAATGGATTCATCTCATCACAAGCCTCTAAATTTCTCAAGCAATCTTCAATTTCCTTCTCTTGATCTTTGGTGAGAACTTCAAGAGCTTCCATTAAAGTCTTCTCAAGAGGATTCGACAAGTGCATTTGATTCTCCACTTTCATAATAGCCCTTTCGGTAGCATCGATTCTAAAACAATCATCCTCATCACTAGGATGCTTGATGGCTTCAAAGAGATCAAGACATAATTCTTCATCTTGGTACCTTAATTTCATTAAGCCATCATCAATATCTATCATCATTCGGGCCGTCTTCATAAAAGGCCTTCCTAAGATCAATGGAATCTCAGGATCTTCTTCCATGTCTATGACAATAAAATCAACAGGATACCAAAATTTGTCAACCTTGACAAGCAAGTCTTCCGCAACTCCATGAGGATGAGCTGTGGATTTATCCGCTAATGATAACGTCATTCTTGTCGGCTTCAAATCGTTGATTCCTAATCTTCTCACCATAGACAATGGGATCAAATTAATGCTAGAACCGGTATCTACCAAACCTTTGCATATGTGAACATTTCCAATAGACACCGGTAAGGTTACCCGCCCAGGATCATTTGATTTTATCGGAGTAGTGCGTTGAATTAACGCATTACAACAAGAGCTCACCGTTACTACCTCCGGATCCAAGAATCTTCTCTTCTTAGTGATGATGTCTTTGATGAATTTTGCATACATCGGCATTTGCTCTAATGCCTCGGAAAAAGGAACATTGATTTGTAACTTGCTAAAGATGTCCAAGAACCGAGCATAGTGCTTTGCATCTTCTTTCTTTGACGGACCGGGAGGGTAAGGTAATTTCTTCACTTGTATAGAATCATCCACCTTCTTCTTTCCCTTCTCACTCACACTCAATTTTTTTCTCTCTTTTTCTACAACTTTCTCAAGAGTTTCTTTTTCCACTAATTCTTTCTCTTTCTCATTTTCAACTAAATCACCCTCAACATTTTTTTCTACTTCAATCACCCTATCTTTTTCACGCTCAACAATTTCCTCCTCAACTATCTCTCCTACACCCATATCAATATTTCTACCGCTACGAGTTAGAATTGACTTACAATGCTCACGAGGATTTTCTTGTGTAGTAGCCGGAAAAGGACCTTTGTTTTGATCGGCAAGTTGCTTTGACAATTGCCCGACTTGAGTTTCAAGGTTCTTTATTGCGGCATCCGTACTCTTTTGGCTTGCAATTTGCAATTGCATGAATTGGCTAAGAGTGTCCTCGATTGAAAGCTTTGTTTGTTGAGGTTGTTGATTGTAACCACCTTGATAAGGATTTTGACGATTCGATGGGCCCGCTTCCGGCCTCCATCCTTGTTGATAACCTTGATTACCTCTTTGTTGGTAACCTTGGTTATTGTTGTAAGGTTGTTGTTGTCTCCCACCATATCCTTGATTAGGATTAGACACATAATTCACCTCTTCACCCGGTGGAGGACAAAAACCTGTTTGATGGTCACCCCTACACAATTCACAACACATCACATGTTGATTTTTAGAAGGGCTCCCATTTATCTCTTTGATTTGTTGAGGGAGTTTTGACATTTGTTGAGTGAGCAATTCTACTTGTTGTGTCAATAACTTGTTTTGAGCAAGTATTGCATCACTAGTATTCAATTCAAGAACTCCTGGTTTTCTTTGCGATGCACTACGGTTGTGTTGCCCTTGATGATCATTCAAAGCCATCCTATCAATGATAGCAATTGCTTCAGCAGCTGTTTTTGACATCAACGAACCACCCGCGGTAGCATCTAAAAGAGTTTTTGGTTGGAGTCCATTCCTAAAGATATGGATTTGAGACAATTCATCAAACCCATGACCTTTGCATTTTCTAACCATGGACTTGAACCTCTCCCATGCTTCATTGAGAGATTCATTCGAACCTTGAGAGAACACCGCAATAGAAGTTTTCGCTTCCATGAACCTATTGTGAGGAAAGAACCGATCCAAGAACTTCTCTTCTAACTCGTTCCAATTTGTCATGACATTATTTGGTTGATCAAGGTACCATTCCTTAGCTTTTCCAATTAAGGAATGAGGAAAGAGTCTCCTGAACACCTGTTCTTCTTGGTCTTCCGGAGCACCAATTGTTCCGGCGATCTCGTAGAACTTTGTTAGATGAGTAAATGGATCCTCGTGATCTGCCCCTGTGAACGGATTTTGGTATAATAATTGAAGTAACCCCGTCTTCATTTCGGAGTTTCTTCCATTGGCCTGATCACGAGCAAATTGTGCATTGAGACGAGGGCTGTTAACACATGGCCCTCGAGCTGGAGGATCCGCAGCCATTTCTTCCTCAACCAAATTTTCAACCGGAGTTGAAGAAGAAGATGCTTCTTGTTGTTGTCTTCTTTCCCTAGCTAGTTGTCTCCTCCTACGAGTTTTGCTATTCTCTCGACGAGCAGTCCTCTCAATCTCAGGATCAAAAAGGAGTTGATCTGCAGGTATACGTCCTCGCATAAACTGTAATCTGAAAAACTAACCAAGCAAATTAACAAACACAAGGAAAATAAATTTAGAAACAAGATATTAATTATAAGACTCAATACAAAACAAACTATTGCAATGCTTGCAATATCTAAACAACAATCCCCGGCAACGGCGCCATTTTGTTGAAAGAGTATTGTGGTGTACTTTTCGTTTATATCGTATCCACAGGGATTATTGCGATATCACCGCCGTTCTATAGCCTATTTTGTCTTGAGTTAATGTTACTTTAGTTTTAGGTTTGCAAAAGGTCATTCAATCACTTTAGTAGCAAAGAGTAAATTAATGAAGGTTCTAAGTTAAAGAAAATGCATCAAGATTCGATTTCATCGACCTAAGTTTTATGTTTCCTTATAAATATATGCTTATGAACTTGCTAACGATCAATATAATTACGTATCGACACCTATATCGTCCGTGTCCGCAACGATATAGCTAGATTTACCGTATTGTTTAACCGACGATTTCTCCACCGTTTAAACAATACAAATAACGTTTTAAAACCGATACTTAGTAAACATCAAACTCTAAATCCATGTCTGCAACTTATAGTTTGAAAGATGATGAGTTAGGTCTAGATACAAACATTGATGTCTCAAACATTTATACCAAAGAAAAAGCTTTAATAAACAAACTAAACCATCTATATTGATCATCACTTGTTCATACACATATATTCACAAGAAAAACATACAAAAGGCTAGGAAGATTACATCTTATCTTGATACAAAAGGGATTTAGCTATCCATGAGAATGGTAGCTTGCACAAGAAGGAAAGGATGAAGATCAACAAGCATCAAAGGCGATTAATCGACGATCAAGGCTTCCAATCTTCAACTCTATGTTTGCTACAGTGTATTATGCTCTTGTTTCTCTCTAAAATATCTCTATATCCCTAAGAATGTGATTTGGCCCCTAATCAAATAAACAAAGTTTCGCAGGCCGCGCTTAGCGCGGTGTAGCCCGCTAAGCGCGCCATCAAAAATTGCTTAAACCGCCCAACCGCGCTAAGAGGGCTCCAGACCTCGCTTAGCGCGGAACTCTCTGCCAGAACTTCCTTCTTTTCTTCAAAACCGCGCTTAGCGGGCTCAACCTCGCTTAGCGCGCTTCCTCTTTTCAGCAATCTTTGGCTTTGGTCTTGGAACATCTTCAAAGTCCTTTTTCCAAGGTCCAAGCTTCCAATTATCTAAAAAAAACTACAAAATCCAACATAGATTGCAAAGATAAGAACTATTCAACATTAATATAAATATAAGAATAAATATATACCAAATGATAATAAAAGACTACTATTAACCACAAAAGGACTTGAAAGTTACCAAAAATTACCTAAGATATTTACAATAATTGGTAACTAACAATGGTCATTCGAACCATATCTATGATTCATCTTGTCAATAAGAATTACTTCGAACGAAACAAACAAAATTAGCAATCACTTCGTTATACACGTGAGTATAACTTCAGCGAAAGGTAAGTCAAGATAAAATATGAGATGAAACTGTAAAAGTGCAAAAATCTTAAAGTGTAGAAATGTTAAATACTTCAAAGATAAATGACATGAAAATAATGAGTACAAAAAACGTAAATGGCAAGAAGTAAACGAAATGCAATAATATTGGAAGATACTTGAAAATAAAGGGAAAATACACATGTATTAAAATGGTGGTGTCATACGTACATTTCTCAGCGAACTCTTTCTCTTTAACACTTGATACATGAGTAATATGTGAGTGATTTGTACAAAATGAACACACTGAATCCTAACATTAGAACCCTTATTTATACTAGTTTCGACCTTAACGGTCCTACGCTAATCTAATGCCACGTTTCTCATGAGAATCCTCGGAAAGCCATCTGTCTCTGGACAGTTATGAAAACTTCTTCGAATTTCAAATCCTCCCGCCTGAATCCTCCTTCGACGCGTGGCAATATAACTTAACATTAAAATACCACGGAAATACACTAAGCATTAGTACTTAACATATTTTGTAAAATTTGTCTAAGTCTCGAAGATATACACTCCTACTAGCTTCAGCATTCACTATCTCCGTTATGACTTAAAAACTCTTCATCCTCGAAACATGGCCATCAGGAGCCATTTTATCTTCAAAGACGGTCATCCGGAACCATCCTCTTTCGAGTCTTCACCCTTCGAAGGATCATATTTGCAAAATGAAATCTTCATCTAACAAATTGCCCCCAATAAATGCCTGTTTCAAAAAAACAAGAGAAATAGGCGTTTCTTGTTGTAATAAGATTTCGTTTTTAGAGTTCCAAGATCATTGACTGACGTCATAATCATTGATGACCCTATTTCCAAAACGTCTTGTCATTTTCAAAGATGTCTACTCATAACTTACATTCCCACGTTCTGGTCTTACTTTCTGATCATTACTCCTATATACTAGGAGTAAAGCTAATAACTATTCGACCGCCGTTGGATGAAATCAACGCCTGCCGCGTGTCTCTTGGTTTTTACCCAAAATATTTGAAAGGGTTTCCGTTAGACCTTTAAATACCGAAACTTTAACCTTCACATAACTTTCACCTCTTATTTCCTTATTTCTCCAAAGAAAAGAACACTCCTGATTATATTCAAAACCCATTCCAAAAAATCAAACTTACTCATGGCGTCTTCCTCAAATGTTCTTCAACCAGCTTTGAAACTTCAACAATCTACACAGATGGGGGATCAAGAGTGCGTACCAAACCCAAATTCTGCGGAAGTACGCGCCATTTACGCTTCTCAGGTAATCATCCCTTTTGAACTTTCTGGAAAAACTCATGCTTTCATGGGTCCGTTACCAGGAGAAACTAACCCTTCTCTGAATAAATTCTTTCCTGCTTATTATAAAACTAGGCCGTTAGTTAGTAAGAACAAAATAGATGAAGAGGGCCGTCCTATTTCAGCAAAGCCTGATTATACGGAAAAATCTTCGACCGAAAACCCTTCAGCCCTAGAGAAAATTAGGTTAGACTATGTAACCAATTTTGTGAAAGTTTTTAGGTCAATTCCCTTAGCAAAAGACCCTGAACTATACTATGCCTGGTTGGCAAGAGTAGAGAAACACAAGGCTGCTTTCTGGAAAGAACTGGGCATTTATGATTTAATCCAACTGTCCAAGACTGGTTTAGAATACAACAAAACCATGTTAGTTGCATCAGTTTATTTTTGGGATGCTTCCCACAACACTTTCCATCTTCCATGTGGAATGGTCACCCCCACGCTTTTCGACATAGCTGCCATTACGGGGCTTCGACCAACTGGAGAACCCTTCGACCCCAACGTCATGGACACTGATACTATTAACTTTAATGAAGCAACTGTTACTTATACTGCATTCATTCAACAGTATCATGACGAAAATAATGAGGTAGTCTCAGACGAAGAGCACATTGCTTTCTTAGCCTTATGGCTTTCGAGGTGCATCTTCTGTTCTAGGTCCATACAAGTAGCAAAAAGATATCTCTGTATGGCTAATCAACTCCATGCCGGAACAAAACTAAACCTGAGCCAGTTAATTCTAGGGTTTCTCTACGAGAACCTAGGTGAAGCAACAGACCTTGTAAAGAATTATAAAACAGGAAGCATATGACGAATGTGAGAAGAGCATCAACTCCTGGAAGCAAGACATAAAACTGCTCGAAGAGAAGATAAAGGATGCTGAATCTCGTAAGGCAACTCTTCAACAAACCAGTGAACAAGAATTGACTGAAGTTGCACGTTTAGGAATCCAACATTTCGAGGCTGCACGAAAACTAGTTCATGAAATTGACGAACTGAAGAAACAAAGGGCCCTGATTGAACTTCGCATGTCTTCCTGGGAGATTCAATATTCGAAGATAAAAGATAGTCTCCCTAAAGATTTTAATTAGTTATCTCACACCTTGTACTTCATTATCATGCTGTACTTTTGCTTTGTAATCAAACTCTTCGTAGAATATATATGTATGCTCAACTTTTATCTTAGCTTTTATCTCCCACTTTGTTCATATTTTTGCAATCCTCGCAAACAGTAATTTTAGCAAATCTTCCAGATTTCGCCAAAATCTATTTCCTGATTTGCCACAGTAATTTTAATTAATGTAAAACACGTGATCTGACCATCCTTCGCACCTTTTAACTTAGACTTGACGTTTCCACTCCCTTAGCCGTAATCATTATTAAGTGATGACATCACTTTCTCCAAAACATCTCTTTAAGACGTGCGTGCATCAGTTTTTCATGATTGCATCTCAACTTCCAAGGGCGGGAAACGGCGGAAGCCATAACTCCTATTTGGAATACCAAACGCAGTCTAATCACACATTAAAAATTAAACCGTTCCCCTCCTGTCCCCAGGTCTATATAAGAGGTTAACATCACACTTCTTTTCTTCACCTTTATTCCACAGAACCTTATCTTGAACCTTCGTTGCATCCTTTTGCATTTTCTTCAACACAAAACCAGAAAACATTTCCAAATTTTTTCTACAAAATGGCAGTACCCCTCACTTATAACAATATCAGAGCTTGCATCAAAAAAGAGTTCAAGGTTTCTGAAGAAGACTTTGAAAACAACTCCATAAGCATTAGTGCTTTCTTTGTCAACCAAGAGCTTGATTTCTATTATGAAATCTTGGAGGGACCAGTTTATCCCAACATGCTGGCTGATTTCTGGATGTTTGCGTCTTTACGCATAGATCCAGAAGGTAGAACCACCATAATCTCTGAGGTTCGAGGTGCCCACATTAGGATCACTCCCACCACTATCTCTAACCTTATGAGATGCAACAACTCTGGGGAGACCTTTGATGATAACAACTTCAACATGACCACTCACCTTCTGTTGAGGACTCTCATGGACAATGACCCTTTCAGCGCCAAGGTCATCAGGATTTGGCACCAACTCCTTGTGGGTAATTTTCGTCCATGAAACCATGATCAAAATAGCATCATGGTGGAAGATTTAAAGTTTATACTCTGTGGCTTTCGTGGGAAGAAAATCAACTTTCCTTTGATGATCTTCAAAGGGCTTGTTGAGGCAGTCTCTATGGCTGCTGCTCGTCAAGGGGTTGTGACGTGTCTTCCATATGGGAGACTCCTATCTTACATATTCCTCAAAAAGGGTATAGTGAGAAGGATGCGCAGCTCTGGGTCCATGGATATGTTCGAAGCGGAGAGCTTGCCCCTGCTGGCTTTGGAAGGTTTAGATCAAAGGATCAATTAGCAAGTGTTTGCCCTAGGTTTTCATGTCTTCTTTTTTGTAATCTCAAATGTTCTTGGGTCACGTTCTTAGATCTCTTTTGTAATGCATGCACTTTTGCCTTTTAAATGACAAATATTTTGGTGTTTCTCTGTCTTTTTACTTTACCTATCATATATTTTGATTATAAAGCCATTTTGGTAACGGTTTGACCATTTTGGCTTTGGTAGTACTTTGAATATCTACGTTTTTGCAATCTTTACTTCGTACATGCTTGGTTTATATCTCTTCAGATATTTCCCGTTTACTCTTAAGATCCTACGATCTTCTGCTAATTCTTCAATTTCGTAAGCATTATTCGAAAATACCTTTAAGATTCGAAAGGGTCCTTCCCAGTGTGGGGACCATTTACCAAGTGCCTGATTCTTTCGATCTATAGGTAAAATAACTTTCCAAACTAGGTCATTATTAATAAACGTTTTACCTTTCACCTTTTTGTTGTATGCTCTGGATACTCTTTCCTTTTGTCTTTTTATCATCTCCAACGCTCGAAGTCTGTCTTCGTCCAGATCTACTAACTCATTCATCATTAACTCCCAGTATACGTTGGGAGGAATATCTTCCTGTCTTTGTATCCTTACTGACTGCAGATATATCTCGATTGGGAGTACTGCGTCATGACCAAACGTCAGTTGGAAAGGCGTTGTATTTGTAGCTTCTTTTGGAGACGTTCGACAAGCCCAAAGTGCTTGGTCCAAAGTTTTATGCCAATTCTTGGGTTTCTTCCCCACATGTTTTTTGATAAGGCCAATTATTATCTTGTTTGCTGCTTCAACTTGTCCATTTGCTTGAGCATAGTAAGGTGTAGAAGTAAATAATTTGAAACCTATTTCTTTGGCGAAGTCTTGCATTTTCCGCCCAGTAAAGACCGATCCTTGATCAGTAGTTATACTTTCTGGGATTCCAACTCTGTATATAATATGTTTCTGAATAAACTCAATCACGGCCTCTTGATCCACATTCGCCAGTTGTATTGCTTCGACCCATTTTGTGAAGTAGTCTATTCCTACTAATATGTATCTTTGACCTTTAGACGACTTGGGGTGAATTTCTCCAATCACATCTAGTGCCCATCCCCTAAAAGGCCAAGGTTTCACTATTGTACTTAATTCGTTTGCTGGGGCGTGTTGGATACCTGCATGTTCTTGACATTCTTGACACCCTTTCGCAAACTCTATGCAGTCTTTTAACATGGAAGGCCAATACATTCCATAACGAAAAAGAAGCCATTTCATTTTGTGTCCTGCTTGATGTGCATCACATGCTCCACTGTGTACATTCGAAAGAGCTAAATATGCTTCTGCTTCACCCAAGCATTTCAACAATACACCTTCAGGAGTTTTCTTAAACAATTCGTTTCCCATCAGGAAATATGACAGGGCTCTATACTTTACCTTCCTGTCTGTATCTATCGAAGGATGTTTTAGATAGTTTATTATTGAACTCATCCAATCTGTATCTGCCAATGAGTCTATGTTTAGTATTTCGAACTCTTCTTTGTTGGCGTAACCTAATTGTGAATTCTCCAGATCACTTGGGGAAAGTTTAGTAGACATTGCTCTCCCTCTTACTTCAATCAATTCTTCTAACTTCTCTTTTGATACCTTGTATCCTGAAGCTAGCTGTGCCAAGTCATTTGCTTCTTGGTTGTTGGTCCTTGAGACGTGTTTTAATTCCACATATTCGAATTTCTTGAGCAACCTATTTGCTATGACAAAGTACATGATCAAATTTTCTTTGATGCATTTGTATTCCTTTGTCAGTTGTTTAATGACCAATTCAGAGTCTCCTTTAATTTCGACTCTGGTTGCCCCCAATTCTAACAAAGCTTCAAGTCCAGCGATTAATGCTTCGTATTCAGCTTCGTTGTTGGAGCATAAAGGGCCTTCGATTTTATACTTAAGCTTTGTTGGAATTCCATCAGGAGAAATTATTAGTATTCCAACTCCGGTTCCCTCTCTATGAGTCGAACCATCGAAATATAACTTCCAAGGCTTTAGATCCACATACTGTTGATGACTCTCAACTACTGCATGGTCGACAATGAAATCTGACACAATTTGACCTTTCATCGCCTTGAGAGGCTGAAATATCAGCGAATATTCAGTAAGGGCTAAAGCCCATTTACCAATTCGACTATGCAATATTGGCTTAGATAACATATGTTTAATAACATCACAATGAGACGAAACATAAACATCAACTGGCTTTATATAATACTTAAGTTTGATACAAGAGAAATACAAGCAAAGGCAGAGTTTTTCTATCGGGGTATATCTAGTCTCTGCATCATTGAGTACTCTACTTAAGTAATAAATGGCTCTTTCGATGCCATTTTCATCTTCTTGTGCCAACATGCTGCCTATTGTTTTATCTGAAGCTGAAATGTATAGGCGCATGTGTTTCTTCCCATTTGGGGGAGATAGAATTGGTGGATGAATCAAGTATTACTTGATTTTATCAAAAGCTTCTTGATGTTCAGCACGCCATTCAAATTTTCCCTGCTTAAGCCGTAGTAGAGGTGAGAAAGCTTGCGTGCGTCCACTCAAATTAGAGATAAATCTTCTTAAGAAGTTTATCTTTCCCAATAAAGATTGCAGTTCTTTCTTCGTGGATGGAGACTTGGTTTCCATTATAGCTTTCGTCTTATTTTGGTTGATTTCTATCCCTTTCTTGTGGACTACGAAACCCAAGAAATCACCTGCCTGCACAAAGAAAGCACATTTGAGGGGATTCATCTTCAGGCCATGTTTCCTCATTCTTTCGAATGATTGGCCGAGATGATCGAGATGACTGATATCTGAGGTAGACTTTACTACAATGTCATCTATATATACTTGCATGAATGTTTCTATAAAGTCGTGGAATATAGAATTCATTGCTCTTTGATAGGTTGCCCCGGCATTTTTTAAACCAAAAGGCATTACGACCCATTCGTAAGTACCTATTGCCCCTGGGCAACGAAATGCCGTTTTGGATACATCATCTTCTGCAATAAAGATCTGATTGTATCCAGAATATCCATCCAACATGCTCAAATACTCGAAGCCTGCGGCTGAGTCTACTAGCATTTCTGCCATAGGCATGGGATATTCATCTTTAGGAGTGGCTGCATTGAGATCACGAAAATCTATGCATACTCTTAATGAACCATTCTTTTTAATTACAGGTACTATATTAGCAATCCATTCAACATACCTTGTAATTTGGATGAACTTGCAACGTAGAAGCCTTTCGACCTCTGCTTTAATCTTTGAATGAATATCCGGCGCGAACCTCCTGGGAGTCTGCTTTATAGGTTTCTTCCCCTATTTTATTGGTAATTTTAGTTCGACCAAGTCTCTTCCTAGCCCAGGCATCTCAGCGTAATCCCAAGCAAAACAATCTTTGTTTTCTTTTAACATTTTGATGACCGTCGCTTTTAGTGCTGGTTTTAGTTTCGCGTTGATGTACGTTATCCTCTTTTGACCTTCGTCTCCAAGATTTACTTCTTCGAGTGGATCTTGGGCTAACATCTTTATATTTGATGCCATTGGGTCCTTTTCGAATCCCAGAGGCTCTTCATCGTAAATTGCGTCCAACCTCTGACTCGATTCCTCTCCTATGATCTCTTCGACTTGAACCGGATCTCCAAGGGATCTAGAACTCGTATGTATCTCTGGATCTGTCACTTCTTTTTTGGTTAGAACTGTGTTAATCATTACATTTGATAATTCGGCTTTGAGAGCCGCCTTTCTTTTGTTCTCGGCTACGTAAGCCGAAATCTTTTCGAAGAAGGAGGACTCAGACATTATTAATGTCATCGTCCCAGCCTGTTGGCCGTATTGGTGGATAATTCTCCAATGGTGCTGTATCTGTTGGGCCATCCATGATCTCTCTGTCCCACTGGAATCCATTTAGGTGTAGAGTTAAATAGTACAGCGCATTCTTATTTGGGGTATACATCTCCTCTGCAGCATGACAAGGACCTATGTTTGCCAAGTTTCTATCGAAGTTAGTTTTATTAACTTGGTTAACTTCAGCCATATAGTAACTCTGATCCCCTTAGATATTCTCTACTATACCATCTTCTCTCCAAATGGTTACCCTCTGATGCATTGTTGAAGGCACAGCTGCAACTCCATGGATCCACTCTCTCCCAAGCAAAAGGTTGTAGTTTGCTTTTGCTGGTATAACCATAAACATAGTTGGCCTCGTGACTGATCCCACGGTTAAATTCACCTGAACAACTCCTAGTGTTTGTCCTATCTTGCCTTCGTAGTTAGATAAAACCATGTTGTATGGCCTTATATCAGTATCGAACATACCAATTCTTTTCAGCATGTATTGGGGCATTAGGTTCACTGCTGCCCCCCCATGACTAGGACTTTATTAATGCCAACATTTTCAATTTTAGCCCTTATATAGAGTGGTTTCAAGTGATTTCGCATACCTTCATCGGGCCTCTCGAAGAAAGCGTTCTGTTCTTCAACTGCACCATTATTCAGCACATAGTAACACACAGGTCTGTGTTTCGCCATTTCTTCGATATCAGCCTCTTCGCAGTCTTCAACTTCAGTTTCCTGATTAAACTCATGAGGGAGCACAGACACAACGTTGCAGTTGAGGTTTATAGATGACACCCCATCAGAATCGAAATCATTTGTCATTCTATCTTCTTCTTTCCAAGAACTGGAATGCATCTTTTCTTCTTCATCCAAGATCTTTTCAGCTTCGAATAGTCTGCGTTCCACCGGAGGTTTGCTTGACTTTGCCCCCTGATGTGGGACTTGGTTGCTACTAGACTCTCCATCTTCTCTTGGCCTATATTCCCTTTGAGCTTTTTTCATTCTCTGGTGCCTTCTCCACTGAGATCGGGACATAGGATTTTTTCCTTTGTAATTCTCCAATCGATACATCTCTCGATTTGGTTTTTGGAATGGCTTCCTATATGCCATTGCAGTCCTTCCTCCTTGGTCCCAACTTCGCCATTTGTTGGTTCTTGCACCAGCTTGCACCCATCTGTCCCTGGGCACATCCGCAGGAACTTTGAATGTTACCCTTCGAGCTCTAGGATGTGGGCTATCGGGTCTTTTCGTTGGGGTCCATATGTCGAAACCGTATAGGTTAGGACGCAATCCCTGAGTTTCTCGACCCATGTAGCAGTACACACGTTCGAATGATCGTGCCAGCATTTCATCATAGACTGCCCCACATCTGGGACAAAGTGCAACTTCAGTGTTTTCCCTGTGACATCTGACCAAAAATCCCACTAAGCTTTCCTCCATCTTTGTGTACACTTGTAGCAGAGGGTTTGGTTCTCTCCCAGGGTGTTCCCATCTTTCGCGTCGAGCCCTTTCGAAGTTAGCTTCGACCCTTCGATTCAGCATGATCGAACATCTTGGACACATCCATTGTTTTCCGCCATTCCTTTCATGGCAATTCCAGAGGTAGTCCTTGAGGCTTTCTCCTCTTGGAGGAATTTCAATTCCCCCCTTTTGCCTTGTCAACCATGTCTCTAATTCGCCAAATTCAGACACTAGACGTCTGGCGCTGACCATGTTAACAACTGCTGGAGGAACTTCAGAGATCTGGATTTTCTGGAGCTTCACCCTGAGGTCTTCAGTGGCCTTGCTGTTCTCTCCCCTCGAACCCTCAGTTATCTCTGTCTTGGAAGATTCTTCAACATCAGTATTGAAGATTGCATCATCATTTAGGCTTTCAGTAGCCTGCTCTCCATTGAACACCGTTTTAGTTTCCGTAACTTCGACTTCAGATGCCTCTACCATGTTGATATCCAATGGCTCACAAAGGCTAGCGTCAACAATGTTCAGAGGATTTGTGTCGACCCTTATGTGGCTCTTGGTCTTGTCAGCAAATTTCAACCTCCCATCTTTGATAGCATTTTGAATTAAATCCCTGAAAAGAAAACATTGTGAGGTTTTATGGCCCAAAAAACCATGATATTTACAAAAACCTCTCTTCTTCCGTTGTTCTAACGGAGGAATTTTGGAATTTGGAGGCAGTATCATTTGGCCATCTTTTACTAGTAAATCAAATATTTCATCACACTTGGTGACGTCGAATGTGTAAGTTTTCTTAGGGAATCTATCGTTCTTATCGCTTTCTACTGGGTTTTTTCCATTTGCAGGGTTGAGTAGGTTGCAGGCATAAGGTGGCGCTTCCTTCAGTTCAGCCAAATCTATTTCGACTTCTTCAGGGTTGTATGAGTCGTTAAAAGACTCATCATCAGCGTCCTCCGCTTCGACGTACGCTACCCTTTCCTTTTTATAGTTTTTATTTGCCTTAGCCTTTTCTGCCTTCAAGCGTTCGACTTGTCGAACCCTATCTGCCAACTGGGCCATATCCCTAAGGTATTGAGTATCTAGTTTCTTCCTAATTGAATAATCTAGACCACCCGCAGCCATTTCGACTAGTTCATGCTCTGGGACCGTGGTGAAACACCTTGATTTCAACAGTCGGAACCTATTTAAGTAATCATCAATTGGTTCTGTAAACTTCCTCTTAATACTGGCCAATTCTTTCAGACTTATCTTGGTTTGACCCATGTAAAATTGTTCATGGAACAACCTTTCTAAGTGTGCCCAAGCATCTATCGAATTTGGTGGCAAAGTAGTGAACCAAATGAAAGCATTCTTTGTTAGCGAACTAGGGAAATATTTGATCCTTAAATCCTCGTTCCCTGCTAAGTCTCCTGCCTCTGTCAAGTATCTGGCGATATGTTCCACAGTTGACTCGCTAGTTTCGCCTGAAAACTTTGTGAACTTGGGTACTTTAGTGCCTCTAGGCAACTCTGTTTGCATGATATAATCTGATATGGGGGATGTATAATTTGGACGTCGAAGTCCAGTACTAAGGCCGTTATTGGCCATAACCCTTTCTATCATGGCAGTTAGGTTATTTTCTGTAGCCAGATTTTCTCTTCTAACTCTCTGGACGATTTCATTTGGATGTTCGTTCCTACCCACAATCCTTAATCTGGGTCGATCTTCTTCCGTTTCCTGTCGAACGGGGACAGTTCTTTGATTCGAAGCCTCTAAGTTTATTACTTGAGTCCCTTCGATCGTTTCTGTTCTCTGTGGGGCACCTACATTCTTAGTGGCTGTCCTAGACAGGGGAACCACATCTTGTATATGTTCCAAAATGGGTCTCTCTTCTTGATTCAAAGGCTGCTTGTCTTTTCGTCTAGGTGGTGGAACTCCCATGAAATCTGCCATTCGATTCATTTGAGATGATATCTTTTGGAAAATCTCCACGTTTTCCCGATTCGTACTAGTAATATTTGTTGCTAGTGGATTCAAAATTGAAGCCAATTCTTTGGCCAAGACCCCTAACATATCGCAGGATCGACTAGATTGATCCTAGGACATAGTCAAAAAGATAGTTATTGATGGCCATTCGAACCATATCTATGATTCATCTTGTCAATAAGAATTACTTCGAACGAAACAAACAAAATTAGCAATCACTTCGTTATACACGTGAGTATAACTTCAGCGAAAGGTAAGTCAAGATAAAATATGAGATGAAACTGTAAAAGTGCAAAAATCTTAAAGTGCAGAAATGTTAAATACTTCAAAGATAAATGACATGAAAATAATGAGTACAAAAAACGTAAATGGCAAGAAGTAAACGAAATGCAATAATATTGAAAGATACTTGAAAATAAAGGGAAAATACACATGTATTAAAATGGTGGTGTCATACGTACATTTCTCAGCAAACTCTTTCTCTTTAACACTTGATACTTGAGTAATATGTGAGTGATTTGTACAAAATGAACACACTGAATCCTAACATTAGAACCCTTATTTATACTAGTTTCGACCTTAACGGTCCTACGCTAATCTAATGCCACGTTTCTCATGAGAATCCTCGGAAAGCCATCTGTCTCTGGACAGTTATGAAAACTTCTTCGAATTTCAAATCCTCCCGCCTGAATCCTCCTTCGACGCGTGGCAATATAACTTAACATTAAAATACCACGGAAATACACTAAGCATCAGTACTTAACATATTTCGTAAAATTTGTCTAAGTCTCGAAGATATACACTCCTACTAGCTTCAACATTCACTATCTCCGTTATGACTTAAAAACTCTTCATCCTCAAAACATGGCCATCAGGAGCCATTTTATCTTCAAAGACGGTCATCCGGAACCATCCTCTTTCGAGTCTTCACCCTTCGAAGGATCATATTTGCAAAATGAAATCTTCAGCTAACACTTGGTTACCACTGATTTAGAGTTTCCTAGTTCCAACCATCATTAGTATTTCCAATGTTTACAACTTTTGCAGCCTAAACATTTCAATTTATTTTGTGGCCAACCTATGTAAAACCCAGTTTGGTTCGAAGGAGAACAAAATCAAAACTTTGTCTTAGTTCGAGATCAGAGTGTGCAAAATATCTGTTTGGTTTGGAGACTAACCGCTCTAAGCCTTGTTTGTTGTTTGGTTAGAAGTTAGTTTGAAACTTCATTTCATTGTATAAGGGGGTTCGTGGGCATAACCTTTTAAAAACTCTCAAGTATAATGGATACTCTCATGAACATTTCTTGGGGAAAAGATTAAGTATGCTTGGTCGAAATTGTATAACTCTTTGGTGTTATTTCTCTTTACTTATTTCATTTATTTTTCACTTATTTTCTTAACTTTGAATTTTCAGTTCATATTTAATCAACCGTTTTATAAAATGGTTTTAAACTCTGATTTTGAAAATGAATTGTTTTAAGTCAAAGAATTTTAAACCTCCCTAACT
Source organism: Vicia villosa (assembly GCF_029867415.1). Classification (NCBI taxonomy): domain Eukaryota; kingdom Viridiplantae; phylum Streptophyta; class Magnoliopsida; order Fabales; family Fabaceae; genus Vicia; species Vicia villosa. The sequence continues at coordinate 7,953,546 of NC_081184.1, read as the reverse complement.
CACCCCCCCTTTTGTGTATGGTGTCACATGTCCAACATTAAGGCCATACATAGACTTTCTATCTTTTGCCCGAAATTTTCGAAGAGCTCGGTGTGCATAATACATAGGGACTACCATCGTCAATCAAGTATTGATACACATCACAATTGGCCATGATGATCGTTATCACTAAGGGAAATATGTCATTCGGGATTCCTCATAATTTCTCACTATCCAGGAACTACGAGATATATCTTTTGTGCTTCACGATAGAAGTTTATCTTTCTTCTTTAATGAAGACCATCAATTAAACAATATGTATTTTAACACGCCCTTAGAGGGATTACTTGGCCTAGGGATGTCGTTTCCCCCTTTATTTTCTTCTTCTTTGCTGCTTCTACCTTTCTTTTCCTGCTCCCACCCACAACTCCGATGACTTTATTGGGGGTCGACTTCTTCCTGGGTCTACTCAAATAGACAGACTTTTTAATTAATTCCTTTATTATATCCTTTAGCTAAAAGAAATCCTTCATGTTATGGTTGTGACACCTATGGAAACAACATTAGTTAGATATGTCCGTCCTTAGAGATTCTTTGATGAAGGTGCAAAGAAATAAAAGGGGGTTTGAATTGACTTCTAGAATGAAACTTTTTCGTTCACCTAATAACACAAACAACACAGATGCAACAATGATAAACGGCACAACAATTTTATTCTGGTTTATTGTTAACTAAGCTACCTCATATCCGCCCGCCAAGGTGATTTTTCCTTCTTAATAGGGATTTAATCCACTAATCAAAATTTTGATTACAACCTCAATGACAACCTGTCAAATACTTTTTGAGAATCTTGACTATACCCTAGACTCTCATGGCACTAAATCATAGTTTACAAAACAAATAATGTTTATACAAAGTTGTTCAAAAAGCTAATACACACACTATAAAATACAAACTTTACACTTTAGACAAATTATATAATGAAAAGTATAAAGTATAGTGATGGGGATCTTTCTCTAAAAAATGATTCTTGCTTTTTATCAATTCGTTTTTCAGTTTTTCAAACTTGCAAATCTTATCTTTTCAAACTTCTAAGACCTCTTTATATAGATGGTGAAAAGATCTGTTGGTGGGTGAAGTTGGATAATTCTGAAAATATAGCTGTTATGATTTTTTCTTGTTGCATGCAGTGGTGGTAAGCATGAAATAAGTGGCGACAACAATGATTCAGTTCTTTTCTTGAAAATCAAGGTTGGGGAAAGAATATCAACGTATTTGTCTTTTTGGAAAGTTTGATTTTGATGCTTTTAATGTTGTACTATTCAGGAATATTTCTTTCACACATTCTTCTAATAATTGGCTTCTTGTATAAAGTGATTTGAAGCTTGATTAGAGTTCCAGAGCCTTTTCTTCAGAACTTGGAGAAAGTGACACTTCAGAGTCTAGTGTTCAGAGTCTTGAGGCTTCAGAGTCATGACTATAGAATAAACACTTCTTCATTAGTAATTCTTTCTCAGAATCAGTTGACGTTTCAGATTTTCTTTGAGCATCGTTCAAAATATATCTTTATCTAGAGCTCAAAGTCTGCTTGATCAGAGTCTCTCTATCTTCAAATGATGAATATTTTTCAGAGTTCAATTTATTCAAAAATTGTCTTTCTTCGGAAAAGATTCTTCAGAATCAGCATATATTAGAATGCATATAGTTCATATTTTGCACTCAGATTCAGCATACTCAAAGAAATGATTAGTGTACAAAATTATTCTCTGTATTTTGTTATCATCAAAAATTAAGAATTGAGAAGTAGAACCAAGCTTGTTCCAACATTTTATCGGGTACGGATTCCTAATCCCCCTTTCAATGAAATTAGTGTTGGCACATTCCTTCCAAATTTTCTCCCTTAAAATGTTTAGGAGGGTGTAAGATATGAATCTTAATCAGGGAAAGCGTTATCCTTCTTCTCTATAATGTCCATTGTCTCTTTCTTGTGCCAGGTCTCTTTCTTGTGCCAGGTTAGGTCCAGATTACCCAACTCCTAGGCCTCTTTATCTTCCCTAGGACAGGAGTTTTTCTTTATGGTTTATGTAAAGTTGTGCCCTAACCAACAAATCACTTAAGTTACGGGCTCCCTGGAGCCCCAACTTTTCTCTGAACATGTAGTCTGATCTCAACTCCTTCTCGAATATCCAATATTTCAAACTCTAATTTGTGTCCCCTACGACTATTGGCACTTTAGAGAAGCGATTAATATATTATTTGCATATGGTTTCTTTCTTCTTGTTTGTGACCCCATTGAGTACGAACGCTTTCCTGGATTTCTGCCACCTGAGAGTATATTAAACCATTCAAAATTTGATCAAGGCGAATGCGAAGAGCTTGCACTTTATTGTTCCTTGGGTGTGATAATAGGTTTATTGGTTGCTTACATGCTCAATGTATTTATATAAGTCTTCGGTTTATTTATAGCTCTGCAGCTTGGGAGACATCTCTAACAACCTTAGAATCCTACTATCAAGGATGCAAGCAGCCAAGGGCTCCTTTTTCATTATGGAATTGGTGTATGCTCATCATAGCTCTCCCTCTTTCAAGGACGGAGAACCTCTAAGGGGGGTGTGGCTAACACTTCTCCCATTATGATTGGGGGGATAAGTCTTATATCTATGGTGATGGCTACAAGCGGGCGACCTCAAAAAGTCTCCATGTAGTTTTGTTTCCATAATTGAGACTAGTTCAGGAAAGACAATTTTATTTCCTTGGGAAGCTTCCTCTCATACAATACTATTTCTTTGTGTGACATGATGTAGGTTCTCTTCAATCATGTAGAGCCTCTCGGTCGATAATTATGAATTATGTTGTTGCTAGGGATGGCAACAAGATCCAAACTCGCAGGGCCCACCCGCACTCGAACCTGATTCAACGGGTGAAAACCCGAGTTGACTGGGTTTGGGTTCGAGTGCCACCCGATATTTTGGGTGCGGGTTTGGGTAATGTGAAACCCGCACCCGAAACCCGAAATCACACCTTCTTATATATATATATAATATTGTGGAAAGTTGTATGACAAGTGTATTTTATGTATTTTGTTACGGGTTCGGGTTTGGGTGAAAAAATATGAATCCAACGAGTATGGGCGTGGGTGTTATTTTGCCACCCGAACAGTATTTGGGTTTGGGTTCAGGTTCGGGTGCCGATTTTGGGTGCGGGTTTGGGTAGTGTGAAATCTGCACCCGACCCGTTGCCATCCCAAGTTGTTGCATTATATTATAAACATTGTTCAGAAAATTGGTAGCTCTCTCTATTCCAGGATTAGGTTGTAATAGTTGAAGGCCAAAGAGAATTTAATATCTAGGTATCACAAGTAGTGGTGGAGGTCGATGAGGTGGTTCTCCTTGATGGAACTGTTGTGTAGAATCAAATAATAGAAGAGCTTGGAATTCCCTTAGATTATCTCTCAATGGAGCAATATCTTATTTTGATAGATTGGAAGGAGATTCCATTAGGACTAGATCGTCCTCTACTTGAGGAAGATGAGACATAGCTTTAGTAACAACTTGTTGTTGAACGGTGAATCAAGTGGCTTTGGATTCCACCATGGTGTACAATTTTAAGGATGGATCTATTAGATGAGGAAGTTAAAAATTCCTGGAAGAACATCAAGGAACAAAGATCTTAATCTTCTAGGAATAAAATATGGATCTCTTGATTGGATGAGATCTAAATGTGAAAATATACGGGAATAAGATTTTATTTCCTATAAAAAGTGCCACTATTTTGTGGTGGAACCATAGTTGTTCATTGAAAGAAGAATTAATGATTCACTGTGAATGGATCCATACACCAATTACCTTACACTTTTGAGTGAATATGTGGTATATTAACATACAAAATTAATATGCCATGAGAATCTCTAGCACAAACTTTTAAGAAACAACAATTTGAAATTTAGACATGTGGTTTGTCACACCTTCTAAATCCCGTGGAAAATATAGCATAAATCAGAATAATATATCATGCATATTAACTCAAGGGTGTCACATATAATTCAAAAACCACAAACACATGTCATGCTCAATAACACTTAGATATAATTCATGTTTCCCATAAACTTCAACATATGCACTTTCGCACCAGACTCACATTTATTCAGACAAACACACTTATTGTCTCATAATAAACTCCCTTTATTCAAACTTAGGCATAAAAGCCAATCATCACAAAATCTAATTAAGGAGGAAAAATGACCCGAGTTCTCTGAGTTCTTTGCTCTTCTCTTAAAAAATAGTCTTACTTTCTAAGATCAGACATTTTCTTTCATATCTCTGAGTTCTTTGGTGAGTAAACTTGAATAGTTATCGATGACAAATTAAGGAGGCCTGTTTTCAGAGAGCCACATTTTGTATATTTATTCTCTGTTAAATTTATTATCGTTTAAATTCACAATGGTTTATGATTTTTCTCACTCACAAAATTAATTTCTCATTTTAAAATTATTTTTATTTGTTCTTTTATTCAAATTTTTTTAGTAGAGAAAATGACGTAACAAATAATATGATGACTTAGAATAATCGATATTTATATAATTGTAAAAATAACATCTATAACTATTTTATTTAAAATTTATAAATTATTTATTTTTGAAATTTTACTAATCTTAGTATATGGAATGATATCATGTTATTTAAGACATACATCAAATATAATTTTGTCATTATTATAGGTAGATATAAAATCAAAACATGTTTTATAATATAAAAGATCAAATTTGTAAATTGATAAAATAGAAATATTAAAATTAAATATTAATTATTATTTTTTTATTTAACATAGATTACATTAAGATTTACTTCAAAAATAAGATTAATTAATTTTTTTTTGACTAACATAGAAAAGTAAGGCTATTTTTAATTTCTCAAAAATAGCCTTACTTTTTAGTGATTAAATCAAAGATTAGTGTTTAAAAGTGGTCCAAAGTAATAATAAAGTGAAAAAATAAGAATAATTTTATTTGTCCTTTTCCTTTAAGGATGCATTAGGGTGGTTAGACTATTCTAATATCACAAAAATTGAATATGAATTTAAAAAAATTATAAAATATAAATACAAAATAAATAGTTTTTTGTTTTTATTACAGAATAATTCACTTCTTTTACCTATTAGATTTAAGTTTATAAAAATGTAAAACATATTTTTTTTCTCATTATTATATAAATAGGTGCACTACCATCGCGTGATGAAGTTAGCATAGTTATACTTGTAATAATTTTGTACACATAATTTTAAATCTAATGGTTGAATTAGTTTTTGTTGTTGCCTTTTTGATCTAATGTATAAATTTTTATAAATTTTTTATTTAAAATATTATTAAATTATCTTATATGTCATATCATTTGTCAAATATAGATATGGTGAAAAAATTCCTAAGAGAAATGAATGCTAAAGAAAGAAAATTTAATAATGCAAATCATATTTCTCAAATGTTAATTAGTGGTGAGAAAATGAATATCAAGGATAGAATTTCATTCATGAAAAAGAGGGAGCAAGAGGACACCAATAAGAGTAAGAAGAGATCGAAATCATGTTCTAATGTTGGTTAATTCCACTATGGGATAGTTCAAGGGTCCAAGCCCTTGTTTTATCTATTGATCTACAAAGCTTTTTGAATGCAAAGTAAGCTATTACACATGATTTTAAATTTGTAATGGCCAAATTATGATTACATTTTATCTACCAAGTTACATAGCTTTTTGAATGCAAAATAGAGTATTACACATGATCTAAGATGTGTCATGGTTAAATTACGTTTAAATAGAATTTTATAAATATTTGTCATAATTAAACTATTTTAAAATAAAATCTATTTTTTTGTTACGATTAAATGATGACTAGCCTACACAAAACTTTTAAAAACATAAATATAAGATGACACTACTCAACTACATGCATAATCCATTATAAATTTACAATCTATGTTATTTTTTCACTTTTAAGGATCGGATCCTCTTCATCCTACATCTTATATGTATGTGTGTCAAATATGAGTAAAAGTTTTATATTAAATAAAAATAGTAGATGTCAAATAATTGATTCAAATAAAAAAAAATCATACATCTAATATTTAAATTTTTGCCTTAAAATATTGCATATACTTTCACTTTCACTTATGTAGTTGCTTAAAATCTACTGAGATTACAATTGCCCCCTTTCTATAGTGGTATTAGAACTCAATTGGTGGTTCGACCAACTTGTCCTATTAAAAGTATCCATAATAATGGTGACATAGAGACATGTCCAGTTGATGATAAGTTCAAACGAATATGCAATTATAAGTGGATGAAAATTTTTAGATTTGAGTGATATATATATATATATATATATATATATATATATATATATATATATATATATATATATATATATATATATATATATATATATATATATATATATATATATATATATATATATATATATATATATATATATATATATATATATATATATATATATATATGAATGAATAGACTCACATTTGATATGAAATTTTCTAATGTATCAAATGTGATTTAGAGTGTAACTTTAATATTAATAAAAGTGCAAGTCCATATATTTAATATCTAAATTTTTTGAATGATGCTGTGATATTTAATTTTATGTATGTGATTGCTCAAAACTCTAAGTACAAAAATTTAATATAAATAAACAACCATACTCTTCTCATGAATCATAAATATGCAAATGAAAATATAAAAGTAAATGAGAGAAATAAGCATAGTGAAATAAATTTACAAGAATTTAGATTGAGGGGATGCAAAAATTGCGAAAACTAATATAAAGTATCTTAGCTAGTTTTAAGTCTCATAGTTATCTATAGTTCGGTATTATTTAAAACTAATTTAACATTTTTAAAATAGTTATAATCTATTTATAATTAATTAAAATTTAGTTATATTAGATCTCGTTTACTTAAATATTCATAAAATACATATACATGTATGATTACTTAGATACCAATAGAATACATATACAATACATGTATAAATGTTACTAACCACGTGGTATAAATTCAGATACCGAATATTTTTTCAAATTATGAATATAAAACCAGTTACTATAAAACCCTGCTTAAATTCTATAGACTTTCATCTTATTTTGGTTCATAGACCAACCATGGTGGATGAAATCATGTTGTTCACCAAAAATCCGATATACAATCAATTCTCATTATGAGATAATTAATTTTGAGTTGAAACCAGTTCATAACTATAATTTCATTCTCTATTCAAAGGTGTACACCACTCGTTATTACTATAAATAAAAATAATAACATTTATGGTGCTTAAAAACTTTAAGTAAATACAATAATTTTATAGATTTTGTGAACAACAAAAGTAAAATATACTAAAATTGTATTTTAAATATTTGGTGGAAAAACCAACTCAATCACCTATATTAAGCATTTTGAAATAAAGGATATATAAAGAATAATAGAATTAAATAGCTTTAAAATAGTATATTCTTAATTAAATTATTGATCAAAATTTAGAATATTTTATGGACTCTATTGTAGTCGGCAGGGGCATTCAAAGGACAAAAAGCAGGACATAGTAAAATTGGAAAAACTATTAAGTCCTTCCCACCTTTCACGCAAACAAAGAACCACATGATAAAAAAATGTCAAATTATTAGTACTTGTTACAACTATTATTAATTAATAATAATAGTAAAAACAGTGAAGCTATCGTTTTACATATGGCTTCATAGGAGGCACTAAAGTCAATTTATTTACTATATTTTTGTTGAAAATACTATATTGGTTATTGAGAAAGAAACACTAACACCAGTAGGGGTGGAAATAGGCTGGGCCGAGCTAGGCTTTGTCAAGCCTAAGCCTGGCCTGTCGGAAAATCTGAAGCCTAAGCCTAGCCTGTAGTCTGTCGTAGGCTTATTTTTTAGGCCTGAGCCTGGCCTTTCGGAAGGTCTGGTTAGCCTGTTAGCCTATATAAAAGCCTATTTGTTTCAGACATATATAAATAAGCAATTGAAATAATGTTTAAATAGACTAACTAACTAAAAGAACTTATGAGAATAATGTTCATCAGGTGTTTTCATCTTATTTTCACAAGTTCTTCAACATAACCAAGTTTTATTAATGTATATTAATTCAAAGTACAAAACATAACATAATTATAATAAAAAAGTATTCATTTTTATTTAAATAGGCCGGCTTGATAGGCTTAAAAGGCTTTATTTAGGGCCTGAGGCCTGGCGTTTTTAACTAAATAGGCTTATAAAAAAGCCTAGGCCTTTTCTATTTAAAAATAATCTGTGGCCTGGCCTGAGCCTATATAGGCTAGCCTGTAGGCCCCTGTTATCGGCCTGGCCTATTTCTACCCCTAAACACCAGTTTAATTCTTTCCAAAAATTAATATAAGAATAAAAACATCGATTTGATCTTTAAAACAATTTGATATCAGTTCATTTTAAATAGGATTGCAAATTAAAAGGTCTAAATCAAACTAAAATATACATAAATTTGCATGTTCTAGTGGATTTTTCTTCAGATTTCCCTATAAGTTTCTGTAAATTTTTCTTTAGATTTTCATGCAGATTTTAATTTTAAAAATTAAAACCAAATATTTTTTATATTTAAGAATCATTTTCATATATATATATATATATATATATATATATATATATATATATATATATATATATATATATATATATATATATATATATATATATATATATATATATATATATATAAATTTAGAATATAAAAGATAACTTAGAAGCTTAAAAGATTTTGAGGCTCTAAGTGGCTTATATACTTGCACGCCCTTGACCTTGTTCGAATTCTAAAATAATTTTCATGTTTATATTATGGTCTATTAAATTTTAGAGGGTGGGTAGTGTTGATTCCTGTTTGTGATGGCTATGGAGGGTTTTACTGAGTTGATGAGAAAGGAAATTGACTTACGAGAGTTTAGAGGTTTTCACATTAATGATGAAGTATATGTTGATATTCTACAATTTGTTGACGATACGGTTATTTTGGGAGATGGGAGCACGAAAAATCTATGGAGTATGAAGGCAATTTTAAGAGGTTTTGAAATGGTGTCTAGTCTAAAAGTGAATTTTTACAAGAGAAAAATTTATGGTATCAACCTGAATGAGAGAAGTATGAGTTCTACATCTTATTTTCTATCTTGCTGGGAAGATCATCTTCTTTCAAGTATTAAGGGGTGGAAGTCGGAGATAGTTTTAGAAATAATGTATATGATGAGGATGTCAATAGAATAAACTATAACTTGGAGAAGTAGATGTCTTTATATAGGAGGCAAGGTAGTGTTGATTAATGCAGTTTTGATTTTCATTCCAATTTACACTTTGTCTTTTTACAAGGCCCCAATCAAGGTGTTGAAGGAGATTAGAAGGATTCAATCTAATTTTCTCTTGAGAGGTTTTGATATCAAGGTTTCAATTCTTTAGGTTAATTGGGACTTAGTATGCAAATCTAAATATTGTGGGGGTCTTGGCATAAAAACTTAGAACTTTTTAATAAGTCTTTTTTGCTTAAATGGGAGTGAAGGATCTTGAAGGAGAGTGATGCTTTGTGGAGTGGGATTTTGAGACATATGTATCAAAATCCGGAACTGAAGGTGTTTTCAATGAAGGCATGATGGTCAATAAAGGATACTCAATTTGGCGGAGGAATCTCTTGAAATTGGATAATAAAATTGATGTAGGACAAAACATTTTTTCTAACAATATTTTTTTAAGCTTAAAAGAAGGCAGATGTATTCCATTATAGTTTAGAAAATGGATAGGCAATCAAACTTTGAAGGATGGGTTTCAAGATGCATTTGAGCATGCTGCTGATCCTTTGGACTGTGTGACAGAAGCGAGATCCTGGGGATGGAAGTCGTGTATCAACATAGTGAATTCTTCAGCATAAGCAAAACTATATGAGGAGAAAGTTCAAAATCTGCTCACTGATATCGAACCGATGTAGTTGTAGCTGACGACTATAGATGAATGGGTAATGATCGGGGGATTTTTTTCTGTTAAGCTCATGTTACGAGGTTCTAGATTCAGTTTTTGTAGAGGTTTTGTTAGTTGTGAAGACAACTTTGTTGAATCTATGGAAGTTAAATGTCCCCTTTTACATTCAACTTATGCCTCTTTAGCTCGTTTAGAAGCTATTAGACTCATTTTTGTATTTGCATGCTGCCTAGATTTCAAGCATTATCAAATGAATGTTAAATATGCTTTTCTTAACGGTCATATAAACGAAGAGGTGCATGTCTCACAACCCCTTAGGTTATGAGGATCATGATGATACTAACTATGTTTTTAAATTGAAAAAAGTCTTCTATGGTCTCAAACAGGCTCCTAGAGCTTGGTATGAGAGATTGAGTAGATTTATAACCAAAAAAATATTCAATCGTGGTAAAATGGACATCACATGTTTTATAAGACAAAAAGCAAGCATATTCTTTTAGTTCAAATACATGTATATGATATTATCTTCGGCTCTACTAATAAATCTCTTTGTCGAGAGTTTGTAAGTTTGATTCAGGGAGAATTTGAGATGTCTCTTATGGGAGAGCTGACATATTTCATAGGATTGCAAATCAAGCAAGGCAAATAAGGCACTTTCATAAGTCAAATAAAATACTGCTTAGATGTTTTCAAGAAGTTTGATATGAAAGACTCGAAAAGTATCTCAACACCTATGACATCTAATGTGCTAATTGAAAAAAGACGAGAAAGAAGTGGACTGCAATATTACTAGGTATAGAGGTATAATTAGATCATTACTCCATTTAACTGTGAGTAGGCCAAATATCATGTTTAGTGTGTGCACGTGTGCAAGATATCAAGCATCACCTAAGGAATCACATTTTAAGATCGTAAAATTTATTTTCAGGTATCTTAGAGGAACGTCCTAACATGGTCTTTGGTATCCTAAAGGTAGTGCTTATAGTTTAGTAGGTTTTTCTGATTCTGATTTTGTATGGTGCAAGTCGGATAGGAAAAGTACTAGTGGTACCTGCCACTTATTTGGAAGTTGTTTAGTTTCTTGGCATAGTAAGAAGCAATATATCGTTGCTCTTTCTACCGTCGAGGCTGAATACATAGCCAGTGGTAGTTGTTGTGCACAAGTCTTATGGCTAAAGCAACAATTTCTAGATTATGATTTAAACTATGGTTTCTTTTCGATTAAGTGTGATAGTACTAGTACGATAAGACTCACTAAGAATACGATATTTCATTCGCAAACTAAACACATTGAGATCTGGTACCACTTTCTTAGAGGTCATGTTGAAAAAGGGATGTTTTTTAATACATTGACACTAAAAGCCAGCTTATTGCATTTTTACAAAACCATTGTCATTAAAATATTTTTACAAGATCTGTAGGGATTTTGGAATCTTAGATTCTCCGTGCTTTAAATTGAATGAGAATTCTATTTAGTTTCATTTGCTATTTATATCTTGTTTTCACTAACAATATTTTGTAGTAAATCATACTTTTTTTGACTACATTGGTATGTCTCTATAAATCTTGTATCTGATTTTATATTGTTGTGTGCGTTTGTTCAGTATATGTTCATTGATTTGCTTATTACCATCTTTATTTTACTCATTCATATCTAGCATATTTTGACTGTTCTTCTTTGTATTTTAGTCATTTTAAATGGATGTTTCTAATCATGTGCATTCAAGCATTTTTATTTCATAAACTTGTTCATGCATTATTTATGTTGTTAATGCATTCCTTTACATGATAGTTTTGATCACTTAATTATATGTTGTTGAATATTGTTGCATGTCTATCTTGCATTTTGTTTCATGTAGCATGTCTATTTTTGTGTTTTATATCTGATATTTGTTGTTGTATATTCTTCTTAGCCTTTTGGCTCATGTTCATCTGGACCTATTTTTTTACGGTTGGTCATTTAGTTTGTAGACTCATTTTGATCTATTTATTTTTGATAATGTCAAAGGGGGAAGAAGTTTTCATGTGAGTATAAATTTTTTTATGAGTTTTATGTTGGGGTTTGTGAGTAATGTTTCAGGCGAAGCATACACGTTCTTCCTTTTGGCTCAAAGTCAACTCAATTCCAAGTGAAATCTCGCCAAGCATAAAAAAAAAGGAGACTAAAGCTGCATATCCCTAGGGGAGATTGAAGTTGCGTGTCCCTAAAACATTCAGGGGGAGCACCCCTAATACGATTATTTTGTTGTTATCTCACCACTTTCATTTATTATTGTTTATTAAGTCTCCTTCATGATTGTACATCTTTGAATTAAGTTTGAATAGATTCGTTTTAGCATGCATAAATCAATAGTTACTTTTGAGTTTGATCATAATACTTTTAGTCAATTGCACGAGTTAGTGGAATAAGAACAATGTGTGTTATTGGTTCAAGTTAGGTGGAAAGAAAAATCTCAAAGTATTTTTAAAACCATGAAAAATTGAGATTTTGTCTGCATGATTTGAATCAAGTATATATCCTGACTCGAATAAAATTTAATAGAGGCAAACCAAATATTTTCAAAACACTCTAACTCGAATCAGACTTTTAACTTTATTCGAATCATAAGTTGCACTTGATTCAAATCAGACTGATCTGGGTTACCTCAGCTTCATTTAATTCGTAACAGACTTTACACCTGATTCGAATCAGACAGTCTTTCCACATTTCTCTTTTGGCTCTGTTTAAATTGATTTAAATCAGTGTTTACACTTGATTTGAATCACATGTTATCTTACTCGAATAAGACTTTACACTTGATTAAAATCAGATGAGAAATGAGCCAAAATATTTTTTACTTCTTATTCCACTTGACTTGCTCATTTGATTTAAATCATGAAATGTTTTTTTATTCGAATCTAACTAACTTTTTCACCCATTTTTGTGCTTAATCTCAAGCACATATTAAATATTTTTGTCACCATTTTACAAACACAACCTTACACAATTTTACAACACCTTTTGTATTGAGATTTTGTGAAAATCAACACCCTTTCATTTTTGAAAGTTCAAAAACCCTTGAAATAAAATTCTTGCACTTCAACCTCAAGTTTGATTTCAGATCTTGATAATGAGAGATTTGTAATTGATTGGGGGAGACTTCGTCTTGAAACTAATCGTTCTTGAATATATGGTTGAGATTTACATGTAGCTTGCAAGATTGAGGTTGTTGTCATTGGTGATGACAAATTCCAATGAAAAGAGAGAGTTTCTTCTCTCCATATTACTTTGCTACTGACTGGGTGGAAGACTACGAACAAGGTGGAGTTCTTCTCAAATCTTCATATAGTTCATAGCTCAAAGAATCAGTGGGATCAAGGGGAGATTTCTACACTACACACGAAGACTTGAAGTAAATTGGTGATACTGGAAGATTCAAGAAGCGTGAATCGAGTAAAGATTATGCAGAAGAGTCTGACATTATATTGTATGCAAGTCAAGATCTAGATAGGAGAGTTATTTTTCTCACCATTATTGTCGATTAGTGATTATATGAACTCTTGCAATATTTATCAAAATAAAAAGGAGCAAAGCAATTTCCAATGGGAAACCATTGAAAAATGGAATAGGCAAAGCGAGGACGAATGCCGAATCATTATATATCCCGATGTAATCTCTCTTTCACCCTCGTATTTAATTTTCCAATGATATTGAATGCTTAGATTTTTAATTCTTAGCGTAGTTTATCATTAATTCAATTGGTAGCATTAGTAATTTATTACGTAAGGTTAGGTTTTGTTAGAATTGGTGGCTAATTGAGCTTTAGTTATGATTAAATATTCTGAAACAAATGTTGTTAGAATTCGATCACAATTGAAATATCGTATAAGATACATCTCGTGTAATATACAATAGTTCAATGATTTATTATTGAATAAGCTATGAGTTTTGTGAATTGTGTATTTGTCAACGTGATCAAGTTCCAATAAAGTACAATTCTCATATTTTTCCTTTTAAACCTTCTGCGCACATTTTTTGTAAAACCTTTGATAATCCATTTTGGAAAATCGGTTGAAGTGTTTTTATAAGGTCTATTCACCCCTTACTAGACTGTTTTCCTATTCCATATTCTCATCCAACATAGTCTCATGTGTAACTGGTTGACGCCATATATTATTTGGGGGATTTTGGAAATTTGTGGAAATTTAACCTAAGGTGGGAGGTTTATCCATGGATGTTAGTTATTTGCTCACTTTCACATTATTTCTTGCCGAAATTCAAAATACCACCAGTGTGTTATATGGCTAATGTGAATTTATGATTCATGGAAGTTCACTAACATAACCAACAGTTGGTCGAGGTGTCCTTAAATTCACTAGGGGTGGTACTAGTACATCAGGTCATGGCAAATATGTTGTAGGACTAGCCGATACAAACGGGAAATTTTCCAAGACTGTCGAATAAGATAGTCCTCGACTAGTCTTTAAACTCATGTTTTTTGGGCCGAAGACATGTCCTCCAACATAAGACTTGATTTTCGCTTGCATAATACTACCACAAGGAGATACTTGCGACATACCTATTTATCTTACTATTGTAGGTTGAAGATTAGGTTGGTTATCTATATCATTCACCCCAGGGTTAGTCATATCAAAAGTACAAGACTGAGAATAACAATGAGTAAATAGTACATGTTGTATAGGAATTGACTGACCTAGGAAGGTTTTACTGTCATATTATTGAGTGACTTTGGGTAACAAAATCCCTCCATTTTGAAATTCATTACGTTTGGCTTATTGTCTTCCTCTTATTGTTGTGTTATGTTGACTCGTCCATATGTGTGGAATTTTTCCAAAGTTGTGGTTTTGCAATCTCTATCCTCTTCCATTTGAGTTGTTATAAACATGAAATATAGTCATAAAACTTAATTACTCTATCCTAGTGTGTTTTTTTACTAAGTCTAGAGTATTGACGACCACGATACACCCAATACACTTCAAAAAGTTTTAGTTGACTCATGTTCAATTGTATTTGTATTTTTCTTTGACATCGTCTCTAGGAAAAGTCCATCGAGTAATTCTAAAATTGTCTATTTATCAAGTTCAACATATATTTTATTATTTTAGATGTAAACACCTTCATTCTCTTCCAACTAAACATGTCTTTTAGAAAAACAAAATCTCTCAAACTAATTTTACATGTTCTTCAAAAGTGAAAGTATTTTTTTTTTTATTTTTTGAGTAAATAAGACTCTCTACATTAACAAATCCACTCACATTACCTTCCAATAAAAAAAACAATTATACAAATTAACTAATTTCAAATATTAATTAGAAACCCATCAACTCTCAAGTACACTTTCATCCCATCATCTTCAAACAATATGATGAGAATATTTGAAATTCAAATAAAAAAAAAAGAACACTGTTTTTTTCTTAAGTACCAATTTGGACCTATACATCATATTTAATACACACAACATCATTTTCAATATTTGTTTAGATTATTATTTTCTGAATGTGCCCACGTACTTCCCTTTCTCTGCTTCTATAAATACCTCTGTTACGTCCCTCCCCACCATCTATCAGAAGCATTAAATGTTTCATTATAATGGTAGCTACCTAGCTATCAATATCATCAAGCATTTTCAATTATTTATTTATTTATTTATTTAAAGCCTTTTTTGCTTTTATCATAAACTTCAATTTCCATAGCTCTTTGTTTTTTAGTGTGAAAGAATCTGTTAAGCTCAGGAGGGATAGCGCCATGGAAAATCTTTCTGTTTCTCTTCTTCTTGTTTTCTTGTTTGATTGATTGATCTTCTGTTGCGCTATCCATCCTGAGTTTCATGGCTTCTTCATACTCTCTCTCTTGGTTCTTAGCATGGTGATGCTGTTTTTGAGATTTTTGGATATTTGGGTGAATCTAAGCTTCAGTTATTACAATTGGTATGTTCTTCATCAGCATGAACTATACGAGGTTGTTTCATCGTACTTTTGTTTTTCTGTTTCTTTTGATTTTGTTTGTTAGGCTGATTTTAATGATTAACAGTTTTTTTAATTATATAATTACCATGTTTTGATGTAATTTTGAGATAAAAATATTTTTTTATTACTATTAATTTTTAGAAAAAAATATTATTTAACAATTGCGGTTGTTTTTCGAGTTAAGACTTTCACGATCTTGGTAAATAAAAATGTTGTGATTTTAGTTACAGTCGTTTATGTGTGAATTAACTATAATTTTTTTTATCATTGAAATTGTGAATATTGATATATTTATCATCATCTTTTAATAATTAACAGTTTTTTATTTTATAATTACCATGTAATTTTGAGAAAAACTATTATTATTATTATTATTATTATTATTATTATTATTATTATTATTATTATTATTATTATTAATTATAAATTGTGTTTCGCGTAAAGGCTTTTATCATTTTAATATAAATTAACCAAAAAAAATTATCATAAAAAGTGTAAATAGTAATGTCCATATCATCATCTTTCAATAATTTTTAATTTTAGTCATTTTTACTACATTTTTTGAACCTTATTTATTATAAAAAGTTTATTTATGAAAATTATTTTTTAAAATTTATTGAATAACTTATCTATCATTTATAGATCAGATATATATCCAAGTAAAAGAAATGGAATGTTACAAGCTAGTGGTTACCAAGTTTATTACAAGTTTCTATTTTTATTTCTTGTTTTAGTTCAAAAGTTTCCAAATTATATGATTCTCTATGAACCACTTGAATTGTTTAGTTTATAACTTGCCTTTTATAGGTTATAATGCACATTTTTAAATCATTCTATGGAAGATATTTTTCCCCTTCAATTGTTTAAGGTAAAAAGTTATTAATAATTCAGTGTTAAAAAGATACTAAAGTTCAAGAAATGATGAACCGTTGAACTTGAGAAACACCACAAATTTGTGTTGAGGTGAAGAAAAAGGTTTTCTTGAGAGGAATTTATCAATTCAATTTTTCACAAATATATTAATTTTTTTTTTTTACAAAAAAAATATTAATTTTAAATTAATTGTGGTCCATATGAGTTTTGGTTTATTCAACAAAAAGAAAAAAAATTTAATCTAAAATTGATATAAAATTTTGTCTTCGGCATTTTAACTCAACAATATTTTTAATTGTGAGTTTCTCACACCATATAACTTAGTTTAATATTTAAAAAAAAATCATCATCAAAGCAATCCAAACTCTAATACAATTTATTGAAGATGGAGACTACAAGTCTACAATAATCTAAAGATCTGAAAATTCCGATAAAACAGAAACTACATATACCATTTCTCAAAATTACGGTAAAAGTGATCTTAAATGTGGGGGATGAAAGTGATCTTAAAGTACGAAAAAAGTGATTTACCAAGTTATGATAGATAAATTTAGTACATAACAACTCATCCTTGATCCCATTATGAGAAATGTTTTGACAATGTGAATTCTAATACATTTTCATACCTCTATAGTTAACAATGTACATTATTTTGGAGACTAGAAGTACAATATTTCCATTAGATATTACATGACAATGATAAGAGAATATATGATACAAAAAATGAAGAAAAGAAATAAAAAGATGTCACATGGGATGATGGAATAAGAGATGTTGACTACTCCCAACTTCGTAGAAGCAACGTTGTTAAGTCCAAATTCCCATGATTTTGGTTGCCCAACGTTGAAGCTATAGTTTCCGCAATTCAATATGTCTCTGCCCCCACACTTTCATTATGTCATATAGTTTCCCATTTAAATCTAGTGGGCCTCTAAACTAGAATATGTATCTTATCGTATATTTCAATTAGCAATGTTTGTCCTTATGTATAATGGACCCTCTCTCAAAATATTATATATATATATATATATATATATATATATATATATATATATATATATATATATATATATATATATATATATATATATATATATATATATATATATATATATATATATATATATGGGAGCGTATCCGGTGAGAACTAATATTTATGTGAGAAACGAGAACTATTAATATCAATCGTTGGATTTAATTAATGGTTAAGATTTAAAAATTTCATATGAAGATCACCTCACTGAATCTTATCTATTACACTCAATATTTAAACTTTCCATAAAAAAAGATTTTTACTTAAAATAATTCTACTTGATAAATTAATCATTATTAAAATAATTTTTATAAACATACTTAATATAATTAGGATATAAATATAAAATATAATTTAAATTATTTAATATTTTTATTTGAAACTAAAATTATCTAAAACTATAAATATTTTTCAAGACTAAAATCATAATTCCAAAATATATTTTTGAAAAACAAAATTAATTTTAAAACAATCATAAACATAAATTGTTTACTCATCTTACAAGTATTAAAATTATTTTTAAATAAAACTATGCCATATAAATTTCTTTTAAAATCCTAACTCTTAAAACAAAATTAATTAAAAAAATATTTTAAAGTTGTATCTTGCATAATATAAAATTATATTTTAATAATTTATTTTGATAAATTAATTGTAGACTTACTTTTAAAACCAAACAAGACTCTCAATATTTTAATAACAATTTAATCATGTAATAAATTTACTTTATTTTTTTTACACTAATAACATAGCTCATTCCTCAAATTATTCCAAAAGAAACATTATGAAAAATAAATTTATTTTTAAAATAATCAAAAACATAAATTTTTTACTCATCTTACTAGTATCCCAAATAATTTTTTTTAAACATTAACTCTTTAAAACTAGTTTAATTTTAAAAAATATTTAAAAATTATATATTGCATATTATAGAATTTTTTTTATAATTTATTTTGATAAATTAATTGTTGTAGACTTACTTTTAAAACCAAACAAGACTCCCAATATTATAATAACAATTTAATTATCATAATATAATTTACAAAAAAATTCTTACGCTAATCACATAGCTCTTCTTAAATTATAGTTTTTTACTTCATAATATTTATTGCAAAGAATAAATTGTTTTTGAAATATTGAGAGTCTTGTTTGATTTTAAAACAAATTGTGAAATTATAATTTTCGAAAATGTGAGATAGAATGTTAAACTTTATTAAGATAAAATGCCAAACATAATTTAAAGGAATGAGCTATGTGATGAAGTTTTTAGAGTTAAGATTTTTAAAGAAATTTATATGGCATGTTTTATTTAAAAATAATTTTAATACTAGTAAGATGAGTAATTAAAATTAATTTTGTTTTCCAATATTTTATTTTGGAATGATGTTTTTAGTCTTGAAAAAGAAATATTTATAGTTTTAGATAATTTTAGTTTCAAATAAAAATATTAAATAATTTAAATTATATTTTATTTTTATATCCTAATTATATTAAGTATGTTTATAAAAATTATTTTAATAATGATTAATTTATCAAGTAGAATTATTTTAAGTAAAAATCTTTTTTTATGGAAAGTTTAAATATTGAGTGTAATAGATAAGATTCAGTGAGGTGATCTTTATATGAAATTTTTAAATCTTAACCATTAATTAAATCCAACGATTGATATTAATAGTTCTCGTTTCTCACATAAATATTAGTTCTCACCGGATACGCTCCCTATATATATATATATATATATATATATATATATATATATATATATATATATATATATATATATATATATATATATATATATATATATTGTTATGGTTGTTATTTCCTATCCTTAATAGCCTTGTCTCACTCTTTTAAGACTTTTTAATGGGGATGTTATTTGAGTCATTGTTGAGTCTACAAAGTCATGTTGATCTCTTGATTTAAGGATGTGTTGACTTCGAAGCCACTTAAAAGCGTAAATGAAAATAAAATTGATGTCTTTTTCTTTTAATTTGTAATAGAAAAACATTTGTTTTTTGGCTTATAAATCATTATTAAAGAACTACACTCTAGTGTCTTGACAAGACTTATGTTTAGAGGGTCGGTCTTACTGACTCTATATGATTATATGTTAAAAATATATATAGGACCCATAGTCCTCAAACATGAGATATTTATAGGTGAAATGCTTTGATGTTTTAAGTGACAAGTCTTGATATGCCATTATAGATGTATTGATACACAATCCTTCAAATACGAGCATGTAGTGTTAAAGTGTTTTAAGACTTGTAAAATTGTTGTTGTTTTCATAAGATTGAAGATGTAATTATTTTGAAATGTCTGATTCTAGATAGAATGAATCCATTTTCCCGATCCAAGGTCGAGTCGACCTCATAGATCGGCTGATATGACTCGTGATCAATTTAAGTAGTCGATATGATGAGTTTGTCTTTATAACTTAACGCGTGCACAACTGTTAGAGTCTAGTTTTGCAGCGATAAGGTCATGAATCCTAAGAGAATACTTCGTAGGGTTCTACCAATAATACTCATGTTTCCATCAGTAATACCCTATTACCCGTAGAAAGTCACCTGTATGCGCAAGGATAACTTTTAGAGTGCAAACAAAAATACCTCATAGAGAGTTATCCATAGGCGCAAGAGTACCACATATAATTCTTTCAATAATACCTTATTGGGAGTCAACCGTAACCGCACAGATATTTATAAAATTTCACCAATGATACTCAAAAGATTGTCGAGTCCAGTATCTAATTACGAATACAGTTGTTTCTACATTAATGATGATTTAGATAGAAAACCGCCCATTTACAATGCTGTCACAAATGCCAAGAGTCATCCATAGCTACATTTTAAAGTTAGAGATCCGAAGAACGAATAACGGTAAAAGAAATTGCCGAATAAAGTTAAATCATAAATCCCGTGATAGAGTAAGGATTATGATTAATTTGAAGTAAAATTTATATTATTGTCATTTAATTTGCAATGTTTTTTAGAATGTTCTAGGACCTTCAAAATATTATTGAGGTGGGCTTTAATTAGTTTTGAGCCTTTAGTTATTATCTACTATTACTATATATACATTTATTGAGAGATGACAAAAATATCAATCAATGAAATCAAAGTTTATCTTTATCTTTTATTTTAATTCCCTTTATTTTTAGTGTTCTTCCCCTTTTAGTGTAGAAAACTCCAATCTCATTGTTTTGGTAGGAATTGCTTCCTATCATCCCGTCACATAAATTTTCTTTGAAGGATGCCAAAGCTTAAAATCAAAGTTTTTTTTCCCACTATTCTCCAGTTTCAAATCTTTCAGGATTATAATGATAATCCACTTCATTTCCTATGCATTTTCTTTTGGTTAAGGGTTGAAAGAACCAAAGTCTTCTCATCCATGTAACCATAGTTACCCAAAACAAGAACCATATTAAATAAAAACTACATCAAGAATTGTTAAGCCATATGCTAAACTACATCAATACTAGACTATTTGAATATTCCAACTTCACCAATTTAGCTTAATAATAGCAGCATATTAGATACGCATGCGCAGACATAAGGTCTTCTGGTTCAATATACTGCAAAGTGTTTTCATGTTTTAGACACAAACAATAATAGTTTTACAAAACATGGCATTTCTAGGACATGTTGTTAAGAACCTACAAATTTGTAGCACATAATATAAATGGCACTGATTGATTTTTCCAGAGCCCAATACTCGGCTATCTAAGATCTTACCGAAGTTGATCGTATTCAAAACCTTAGACATGTTAATACAGCCACACAACCATAAGACTGTTTTCAATTGAAGACAATTGATCAAGCAAGTCATTCAACTCCTTTATCGCCAACCCACCCGAGTTTTGTAGGGATTTGTTGCTTGTCTGGTAAGGTATATTTTTAGTAATTGAGGTGCAATTTTTTTTTAAATGTACTTTTGCATGCATGAATCAGATCTTTGACTAAAAGTCATTGCAAAATGATTTAAGCCAACCAGATCATGATTTGAATCAAGAAACTTTTACAAGAATGATTCAATTCAAAAAATCCTTAAGTCTGATGGTGCATAATGAACAAGATGCAGATGTAAGAAGAGAGAGAAAACAATTATAACAACCTTTCTACTCAATTCAAAATTCTGTTAAAAGTGATTCTATTACATCAATTACAAAAAAACTACAATATATATTAAAACCTATATTGGGCCAAACTAATTAAACTCCAATATAAGGTCCAAAGCAAACTAATAACTAACACTGAATGTGAAATTACACTTCAACATCACCCTTAATTCACATTCAAAATTAAATTCAACAACACCAATTTCATTCCTCAAATTAATGAAGTGTTCAGTTTTGACGACTTTAGTCAACACATCTACAAGTTGCTTGTGTGTGCTATAATGCACAACTTCTAGCACTCCATTATGTTCTTGATTCCTCAAATAGTGAAACTTCGTGTCAATGTGCTTGCTTCTCCCATACAACACTAGGTTCTTAGAAAGGCTTATAGATGAGTTGTTGTCAATCATTAGCATCACATGCTTCTTCACCTTGATCTTCAGATCCTGTAACAAGTTCACTAACCAAAAAACTTGACAAACAGTCAAGGACCAACAATGTACTCAACTTCACGTGTTGACAAGACAACCACTGGTTGCTTCTTGGAACACCAAGAATACGGACTTCCCAAATATTTGAAAAAATATCCAGAAGTACTTCTTTTGTCAACTCTATCACCACACCAGTCAGAGTCAGAGTAGCACATCAGTTTTGACTCACATTCAATACCAAAAGGAAACAAAACTTCGAAATTCAAAGTCCCCTTAATATACCTCAGAATCCTAACTGCATTTTCGTAATGTGACCACTTTGATTTTTGTTTATAAACCTACTCACCATTCCAACTGCATAACAAATTTCAGGTCTAATATTACAGAGATATCTCAACGAGCCAACAAATTGTTTAAAAATTGTAGCATCTACATCATCACCCTCATCATAAGAATCCAACTTTTGATTCTTCTCAGGAGGTGTGATTGTCCCATTTAAATATTTAGTCATTGTGTTTTAATTATAATTATTGATTTGGTTGTTATAAGGCTAAGAGAACTAGTACGAGGGTATACTGCGAGTTGAGAGGATAGCTAATTATTAAGGGAGAGTCAGAATAATAAAATAATAGTAATTGGATACTACCAATAGATAATATGAGTTATTATTATTAATATTATTGAGATAAATAATTAATAATTAATAATTAGAAAAATAAGGAATTAGGGAATAAAGGGAGAGAAGAGAGCTTTAGAATTTATTCTACGTGAAAAGAAAAGAGGAGAGCTAGAGCAAGAAAGAGGAAGGCAACTACTTTCACCATTGTCAAGGGAACCAAAGCTTGGAAATTAAGGTAAGGGGAAGAATGAGTTCTTTTAATGGTGTGTAATGAGGTTTTGTATTGTCAGTATATGTTGCGGTATAATATCGGTGTTTGCATTTCCATAAAACTTTGAAAATTCATAACTTGAGCTCTGAATGTCCGAATAACGCGCTGTTCAAATCGTTAGGAAGATGATTTAACGTACTTTTATTTAAAATTATTTTCATATCAGAATTCCAACGCTTCGATCCGTTCGTGGATGTCAGCGTAATTATGATCTACGATGAGTATGTGAATTGAGTACGGAATTGACTCGTACAAACGTGTGATGAACTTGTGATATTTAATTGATGATTCTACAATTATTTTGTAACGAATTGTGATAATTTGAATCAGGTAATACTCTTGTGTGTTCGAGTAATTCGGAGGGAGAATTACGGTGATCAATGAGGATCGTGGTGAGCATGATAATTATTATGCTTGTGTTTTATGATGTTCCATGCATTCATATCATTATGTGGAAATTAGTTTAGATGGGAATCCAAGATGGGTGCCTAGCCTCGTCCAAACTCTCGGGATAGATCCGTGTTGAGATAAGTCGTAGTTCAAGGGAACACTTAAGACTTATCCGGATTCCGACAGGAATCAGGTTCAATATATTTGAACTGTATTATTTGTGTTGGTACCACATGCATAGAGTCGTGATGAGTGAATCACTTGCATACATGATTGAATTGTGAATTGTGCAGAGTGGATGCGTGAACTATGGTTATGTGAAATACCGCGTACTTGATTGTTGTGTTATTTTGTGAATACTACTCCTTAGCATGTGATGTTCACCAATAGTTATTTGAATGAAATTCTCACCCATTTTCTGTTGTTGTGTCTGTGCTTCTTCTCAAGTATAGATAATATAGGTACTTGAGTAAGCATGGAGCTTGTGTTGCTCGGTCGAGTCTCAGGAGTAGCTCTGATACGTAACACGGGGAAACATGGGATTATTTTATTTACATAATTTTATTTGTTTCATTGTTACGTACCTCGTATTGTTGGATTTATTTTAAACCACAAGTTGGTGGATTTTATTTTGTTTAGGCCATGGAGCCATTGAAGTAATTTAATATTTAACTTCCGCTATTTAATTAAATTGCTGAGAAATAAAAGATGAAGTGACTTGATACTTCATGATGTTTTACAGGATGTCACATTCCTACTTGTATAACTGATTATTTTGTGAAAAATTATTTTGATTAATTATAATTAGTTAACGAGGAAGTAGGGTGTTACAGTTTCTCCACAAGTTTTTATCTCACTAGTGATCAGAATCACTCTAGAGATGTACTTAGGTGCCATCTCATTGTTCTTCATCTTAAGATTCTCATACTGCTTACATAGAGACTGAAGCTTCGCCTTCTTCACTGATGCATCACTAGTATAGCACCACATTAGTGTGTCCCACGTAGCCTTGTCGTTGTCGAATCGAAGATCTTCTCACATTTGCATCCGCATACTGATGGATGTAGAACAACACTTTCTAATCATTATTCCTCGTTTCTTGTTGCATGTTTCTTTGCACTTCCGCTGCATGCGTAACAACTGGCGTGTAGTCGTCGTTGATGATATCAAGCACATCTTGAGCGCCAAACAATACACACATTTGAATCATCGATTCCAATTCTTTCCATAAAACATCGAAAGCTTCGTATTCAAACCACCATTTCCACCATTCATCTTCCATATTGTACTAGAAACCACTCAGATCTCAGCAAACACTTGTGTTTCCCTATCCCTCGAAATCAAGAAATGTGATTCTAATACGATTCTGATCTTCAATTCACTATGAATTAAATGACTCTGAAATCTAAACAATCACACACCTTACATACGCTCGTGTTTCCCTTCCCGTGGATCATAACCGAGCTCTATATACTAATTGTTGGAGCACAATAAACAAGATGAACAAGATGAAGATGAAAGAAGAGAGAGAAAATAGTTATAACAACCTTTCTACTCAATTTAGAATTCGATTAAAAGTGATTTTATTACATAAATTACAAAGCAAAATTTCAATATATACTAAAATCCATTTTAGGTCAAACTAGTTACAGCCCAACACAAGGCCCAAAGCAAACTAACAACAAACATTGAATGTGCAATTACACTTCAACAAAGTCAAGTCATTACTCAATTCAAATATATGCTTGACTCGAATAGAGAAATCTTATTTTCTCCATAATTTTGGTTTGAGAAAAGTGACTCAAGTCAGAGAAAACCTTGACTTGAATCATGAGTAAATTTTTGAATTTGTGTTAATGATCTATGTTTATGGTTGGCATATGTTTGGCAAAACCAACTTATGGAAACATGTTGAACAAGATATTCTATCAATTCAACTGGAGAAACATATCAAGTAAGATGTCCTATACATGATCATCTGACATCGTAATTGTATGTACAACTGGATCTTTGAAGTCTTTTAATGTGTTACAGATGCTGAATATTCTATGAATATTATGCAATCCAAGGAGGCGCTTAATTTAATGATATAATATTTTATCTGTTTTCAAGATATATTCTTAGTTTATAAATATGGAGATTACTCCCTCCGTCTCATAATAAATATCTTATTTGAACAATGCACGGTTTTTAAGAAAATGATTGGATGTGTTGGTTCTAGTAAAAAAGTTAATGTCATTTACTATAATACCCCTATTAATAGTAGTTGAATAACGTGAAAGTTAATAAATAGGGGTATAATAGTGGAAAAATAATAATGATTGATGCATTGGAATTGTAAATGGACAATTAATTTGAGACAAGAAAAAAATGCAAATGAGACACTTATTATGAGACGGAGGGAGTATTTAGGAAACTAATGATTGAAGCCCTATCTTTATGGAGAATATATTGGAGATTTTTCAACAGTGCCCTATTGCAATTTTAAAGCTCAATCCAGTCTAGAAGATTGTTTTAAATAGTAAGCAACAAACCTAATTGTTGTGAGGAACTGTGCGTGTGTTTGCATTAGGTTTTTTGCAGTCTTATTAATTGTGAGCCTCTCTAATATACTCTTGATATAAGATTAGGATTGTCTCTTTTGAGTTGTAATTTATGTTCATCATTCATAAGCTTTTAAACATTTAGTAATTGTGTGTCTTTGAAGTGTATCTTCTAAAGTCTTTAAACTGATTATCACGGTTGTGATTGAGGGGGATTGAGAAGGGTCTCATACCTAGGCGAGTCTTAGATGAAAGTATAGCACGTGTAGTGATTAAGTGAGAAGGCTGTAAACTGGAGGTTGTTTACATGGGACTTTGAATTGATACTATCATAGTGGACTTATCCTTGGCTTAGTAACCCTCAGAGTAGTTGTAGTTATACACCGAACTGGGTGAAAAATTTTGCATGTTTGTTATACCCCAAAATTTTCCCACCATATTTTATACTCAAACTCACTTGAAAACCAAAAGCTCAAGGACTTGGCTGAATGCACACTCTCCTAAGCAGGGACTTCTTGAATTAGGGTTTTGCATTCTCTGGAGAAAATTAATGAATCAAGGCATCCAAAGGGTTTCATGTAACTTATGATGTTTCAAAATATCCATATGACAAAATGCAAGCTTCAATTCCCAAGATCACTCAGTAAATTGCTCAGATAGTCGACTAGTTTGACCTAAAAGTCAACTGTGGTCAAAGTATAGTCAAAATTCCTGATTTTTGGTCAACATCCTCATTTTGAAGTATCATTCATCATTTGATCAAGGATTGATCATAATTCATCGAGAAAGGTTCAGAAATCAACAAAACTCAAAATTGCAAAATTAAGGTTTTTAACCTAAAAGTCAACTGAACTTTGACCAACCATAACTCTCTCATGATTTATCAGAAAAATTCCAACCAAATCTCATTCTCAAGGAAATTAAATTCTCCACAACTTTGATGTTGGGCCCAAGGTCAAGAATTTCTTCCGCATAAGAGATATAAGCCAAAATATTACAAGTCATTTTGAAAGTCAACAAAAAGCAGTTTTTTGTCAAAGCCCACATCGTCAAGATAACTTCTCCAAATGCTAAAAAGCTTCCAAATTGTCTTGTAGAGGACATCTTGGGCTTTCCAAAAAGTACAAGAACACCTTCATAGGATCAAAATTGAGGGAGATATGCCTTGATGAATTTGATCTTTTTTGGAAAAATGCATGAAAAAAGTAATGACCAAAACTTGAATCTTTTTCAAAAAAGGCCCATTCTTTTGTGATTCCACCTTGATTCTCATATGTTCAAGGGAACTCACAACCTATACATGGTTCATGACATTTTTATTTTATTTTTAATTAAATTTTATTCATTTAAAGTTTAATTAAAGTGAGATAATTAAAGGATAATGCAAGGAAGCTTCATGTGATGCAAGAAATGATCATTCAAGATGCTTAAAGTTAAGATTGCAAGATTGGAGAGAATAATACTTGAGTGATTAAACTATGGTTAAGTTTTTAACCTAGCATAAAAGAATATTTCATTCTTTTTCCACAAAATCAATCATGGTTTTTTCCACTTGCTTGGCCTCCAAGATCAAACTCTTTGCCTATAAATATAGCTCAATTTTCTCATTCAAAAAAAGGAGGGAGGAACAAGAAGAACAACAACAATCACCACAAAGCCATAGCTTAAGAACTTTATATTTTCCAAAAGTTTCAATAAACTTGTAAAAATCAAGGCTCATTCAAATAGCCACTTGCAATCAATTTCAATCACTCTATTCCACTCTTGGAATACCATAGAGTAAGCATCATGTAGCCTATAACATGTAGTAGTACTAGTGTTAGAAGTTCATGGATTAAAAACTCCATATTTATGCATATTTCAATTTTTATCATATTTTTATTATTGTTATATTTTGTTGAAATTTATTGACACTAACATGTTCCTGGGAATATTTAGAGTAAGTTTGAACGTTAGTATGAAGCTTTAATGGCCAGAACCAAGAGAACCATGTTAAAACACCATGTATGAACATAACCATGGCCAAGCTCCAAATTCATAGCTACGTTGATCAAATGGAAAAACTAACACCGCTATCATGTTCAAAAGGGTCAACTTAGGTGATCTGGGTGGCCCTTGTTTTTTTCCATCTTCATTTTGTAGGTCGTTCAAGAGCTTGATAATTTGAAGGAAACATCCGCAGGAAACTCCGCAGGTAATTCTGCAGCAAAATCCGCAGGTAAGAGGTTGAAGAAGATGAATTGTAAGTTTGAAAACTAGACCATCCTGCGTGGCTTTTTCCTGCAACGTGATTGGCTGGTCAAATAGTCAGCCCTCTCTCCTCACGCTGACTGGACTAAAGTTGTTCCAAGTCATGTGCTTGCTCGTATATACGCATCACACCAAACACCCTCCATCTGAACCATCAGATCTTCCAGAACTTTCATCCAACGCTCCCAACATGAGCAGACCACCATGGTTCTTCAGTGGATCACCACATAGGATCCAGTTTACTTAATTTTCTTTATATCTTCTTATTTAATCTATTTTATTTATAAAATTAATTAAAAATACCTAAAAAACCCAAAAAAATGTTTTAATTTTAGTTTTAAGTTGATAAAATGTTTATTTAATTTTGAACATAAATTTTTTTTCATAATTAATTTATTTTGCTTAATTAATTAGTAATTATGTAAATATTTCTTTTTAATTATTTTCAACCAATCAAAAAACTTCAAAAAATATTTTCCTTTTAGATTTAGGTTTATATTTTTATAATCTAATTTTTAACATGAAAAAAAGTGATCATATTTATTTTTGTTTATTATTTGATATTATTTCTTATCTTTTTCTATGTCCCGAATCGGAATAAAAGATAAAATATGGCAGAGATCGTATGCAGTTGATTTAAGACTTTTGGAAATTTATCGTGTAGTCGCTACGATTCTATTAAGCTTCTGATAAATTTTCATTAACTTTAAATCCGAGATCATCATTCACTCACCATCGATCTTCACTAACATCGTAGATATACTTGACTAGCTTCAAGATGATTCGCGTGCTAACGTACTAACAATTGACTTTAATTTCCGCATTTTATTATATTGTTCTTTATATTTCTTGTTTTATGCTTTATTTTATCATTCATCATATTTATGTTTATGTTATTTTCTCTTTGTCCATTTGGACGTATTATTTATGTTCCTGTTATTTTCTCTTTGTTCATTTGGACGTATTATTTATGTTTCTGTTATTTTCTCTTTGTGCATTTGGATGTATTATTTATGTTTCTGTTATTTTCTCTTTGTCCATTTGGACGTATTGTTTATGTTTATGTTATTTTCTCTTTGTCCATTTGGACGTATTGTTTATGTTTATGTTATTTTCTCTTTGTCCATTTGGACATATTATTTATGTTTCCACTATTTTCTCTTTGTCCATTTGGACGCATTGTTTATGTTTCCGCCATCTTCCTTTTGTCCATTTGGACCATATTTTTACCTTTGAGCTAAAACATCAACAATCAAGATAAGACTTTAAAAAACACTTCGCACACTTGCACCTCTAGGGTTTCCCCTCTTGTTACTTTTTGATCATGCCATCATCCAAGAAAAGTATTAAACGCATAGGAAAGATCTTATAAATTGAGAGTAGGTAACTCCTAATTGCTTGCTCAAACACCTTTCATTTTCAAACAATGTGTTTTCAAAACTTCTCATCTATTTTCAAAATCTTTCTTCTGGTATTTGAAGGGCATTATTCCCGGTGAAACTCTTCAGAGACCTATGCGACCTAGTGTCCATCTTCACTTCTTCTATTTTCAAATCAAATTCAAAACGATTTTCAATCACTTTTTTCCCAAAAAAATTTTCAAAAGACTGCACTTTGTATAAATCCAAACAAGGATCATTACAAAGTTAAAGATCTTTCTCAAACAATCAAAAATATCTTTCAAAGATAACCACTTTGTATACATCCGCACAAGGATCATTACAAAGTTAAATTCTTTTAGAAAGCGTTTTAAACACACACACACACTACACTTTCAAACAAATCAAACATTTCAACCAAATCAAACATTTCAAAGTTAGCTAAGCAATTAAGAGCTCATGGATAACCATGGATACAAAGGGTGCTTAAAATCTTCCCTTTGTATAACCAAACCCCCGAACCCAAAATCTGTCAAAAGGTCTTTCTGGTTCTTTTATGCCTTCCCTAAATATTGGATAAAATAAAAGTCGGTGGCAACTCTTGCTATCCGCAACATTTTCTAAAAGGTCAGTTCTCCCACTGTGTTACAAAACTGGCGACTCTGCTTGGGACTTGCTTAAAAAAGAGGGGTTACCTTAAAGTTTAGGATTCACTTAAATGTTTCGACTTGTTTGATTTGATTCCTTTATTTTAAAAGGTTGTTTTGGGTATTGTGTTGTGTGAAAAATCCTACACCCGAATCTAGTGTACCTTAGGTATGTGGCAATAGACCAAGGAGACTGTACGGCTCGTCCCGATATGGTTGATCTGGTGGCCACCGTTAGTGTGACACTTTGGTTGGTTCTGATGGCCCTTGAACATGATCGAGGAGACATTATGCTACCATGTAGTGTCATTAAGCACTAATTTGCCCTTCGAACCCTAGTTGAACTTGACTTTGGCCTATTAAGAAGTAGCGAGATGGCCGACATTGGACCTTGACTGAAGCTGGTTGATACTCAAAGCTACACTCATTGAGATTAATCTTTCAAGATGTTTTCGGTCAGCCACCCGAGCGCTGACTGAGATAATGCTTTCGAGAACGACCGTCAATATGAGTACCATAGAACCTGGTTACTATTCTAGGGCAGGTTAATCCAACTAAACATCAGTGGGGAGGGTACTTACTGTTGCACCCCAAAATTTGCCCACTTAATTTTGCTTCTAATCGGCTTATGCATCTCATAATTTCATTCATTAGGTCATCTAACACATCATGCATCATTAATCAATAAGTTTGGCTTGGGATCAAAAATCTTGGAAATTGGGGTTTCTACTTCACTCAAGCTGGATTCATCTGGGACTAATAGTTTAACTTATGATCATCGGGAATTTCTATCTCATCATTGTGCAAAGCTATTCTACACCAAAGGGGTTTCACTTGAATTTTCTTCATTGTTCAAAAGGAGTTTACCTAAGTTGTTTGAATCACAATGCATTAATAGTGGATCTGGATTTTCCCTTGGCTTCAATATCTAAACTAATGGATTCCTAGACATTAATTATCTATGTTGCTTTGGACTATGCAAATTATCTCTTTGGTTCTCATGCAAGGCTTTGATACGAACATGGTAATCAGTGTCTTATCTTATGGTGAACACGCAAGTTGCAAGAATTAAAGAAAGGTTTGAGATTTGAATCTAAAGCTTAGAGAGAAGGCAGACTTCGAAGTGTTACAAATAAGAGGGGAATTCACTTCGAACTCAAGTTCCAAAGACTCATGACAGTTCAAGAATCATTTACAATTAAATGTTACAAAAAAGAAGTATATCACAAAATGGAGTACAAAAATTACATAGAAAATTACAACAATAAAAATACAGTTAACCCTTTGATATTTTTTACAAGTTAAGTCTCCTAGACCTATTACATTTCAAAGTCTTCCCCACTTTCTTTCTCCATGATCAAGGTTCTAAGTCCCCAATCTTTCTTCATTTTTAGGATCATCGTGATCTTCTTGTCTTGAAAACCCAAGGTGCTATCATGCCCCTTATTTTATTAGTCAAATAGCCTCCTTCTTCAAATCATTCAAAAACCTGCAGCCAAACTAACCAAATACATACACTCAGCAGCCCACAAATCATATTCAAAAGAAGAAGAAAAGAGGTTAACTTTAACTGTTTTTTTTAGTCTTAACAGAATTTAGAATTTCCCTAACATTCTCTTCATCAATAACCTTTTAACCACCTATAACTATCATTCCCTAACTTTTTCCTATCATAACCCATAATTTTCAATAACAAACCTACTTCTAACTGTTTTTTAACCAACATATAACAAACTTCTAACGAATTCTCACACCTAACTGTCCTAACCAATCACTAACTACCCTCAACACAACCTAACTAATTCCTAACCGTTTTGCAACTAACACTAACATAATTATAACAACCTTAATCAGTCCCATAACTAACTTTCTAGCCAGTCAATAACAGAATCAAAAACCAACTAACAAATTTGATAACTACCTTCTAACAGATTAACTGAATCAAAACTGAGAAAGAAGGGAACCTGATGGCAGACCTATATAACTCTACACTTGATCATTGATTCAATTCTTCACCATTTTTTGCTCCTTCCATTCTCTCAATCCTCCTCCATTTTCATCACACACTTCATCACCATCTTCACTTCTTCTTCAATCACCTTCTCCACCATTCATCTTCACATTCATCTTCTCCATCATCTTCACAACCTTCCCAACAATCTTCACCTCTCTCACTCAACATTTCACGGATTCATCTTCACCGCTCTATCACTATTCACTGCAAGTTCTTCCCTTTCGATTCACTAACCCTCACAAAAAGCTCTCTTGACAACCCCTTTGAATCTTCACATCGAGGATTCATTGAGGTAGAGCTATGCCTCAGCTTTCTACAACCTTCACCTCCTACTCACGAAGAACGCAACGATAATAACAGAAGAATCACGCACAAGGCGGAAAGAAGAAGAAGAAAAATTCACAAAGAGAAGAAGCAAAAGGACTCAAGAACTCACCGGGAAAGATTGTTCAATTGGCTTCGTGTTTATTTTGCATTCAATCGAAAGTTATTATCTCCCCTCTGGTTTTCCGTTACACCACCTCAGAGCTCCAATCAGGTTAGATTCACACTTGCTTTCCGTCGTTCATGTACGCGGTGTATCTACTTGCCATCTATGAGTTGCGATTCTTCCATTATAGTCTGAATCCATGGATTGTCTGGACCTAGGGTTTCTTGTTAAGTCATATTAGAGGCGAATAGAATCGAGAGGGTGAGACGAAAGAGAGTTGGTGATGGCCGCTCGGAGAAGAAGGCTTCTCCGGCGCCGTTCGCTCGCGTTGAGAGAAAAAGAGAGAACGAGGAACTTGAAAGGTCGTATGGAATTTGCCCTAATCCCCAATTTTCCCTTTTAGGTTTAATCTGATTATTTTATTTTTATTATTTTTAATAAAAATTTGAAAGCATGATATTGGATCAGAACAAATAAAACACTATGGGCCGAATTCAGATCGCACCCCCCATTAACCCAACTTTTTTTGACAAGAGATAACATCTACATAACAAAAAACTCATTATTGGGCTGAATCTGCTACTGCACCCCCCGAGGCCCAGTGCTGCGCCATTTTTGGCCAAACAAAATTTTGCAACAAAAACGCCCTTTGGGCCTCCTCTGGCTGGGCCCTGCGCCCCATTGCTATTCACTATCCTTAATTCAACTTGCACCCCCCTCTGACTCACAAAATTATTAGGATTTTAGATCTTTTTACTTAGATTTTTCCCATTTTCTTTTAGGTGATAAAATACTATTTTTCTCCCATTGTTTTTAGACCTTTAACACAATTTTTGACATATAATAATCCATAAAAAATAGTAGTTTTAGGCTATTTGTTTTAGTCTTTTACTTGATTTGTAATCCAATTCTCTTTCATAAAAATCAATAAAAAATAGTAGTATTTTTAATTTATTTTTTGTACTATATTTTGACTTGTTACTTCATGCTTGTGTGTAATTTTGTACCATTGTATCGTTCTTCATTTTTGTTTCTAATTGTGACTTTAATTTTCATGTTCCTTTAATCCTAACTTTAGGTAGAAACCATGACAACATTAGGATCTAGAAATTCCCATTTTAACATTAGGCTAGTTAATTCATATTAGGTTAGTTTCCCATTTCTTTTCCTTTTCAACTTTAAAACACTTAACAAATACTTGATTTAATTTCCCTTAAAAGATACAAAGAAAACATCTTAAAAAATGCTTAATAAAGGTCAGACCAATAAAAAGGGAATGGAAACTCTCGTCCCTCTTGTTTAAGGGGATCACTTGAGTAAAAGTTCCCAATCTAAAAAACACCAACAAGACTAATTCGAGTCTCCCTTGTTTAAGGGGTGTACCCGAAACGCTCGACAAATCTCTCTTCTCTCTTGCCTTCAGGGCATTCTTTCCCTTAATCGGACACGTTACTTCTGCTCCATTCCCAGCTTAAGACTCCAGAGGTCGAGCAGCGCAGTGCGAATGTAACTGTCCACTAAAAAACACAAAAACAAACAAAAACTAAAGAGCCGAACTACAGCGCTCTGATTCCTGAAAAGGATACGTAGGCATTAGGTCGCGGGGCCTAAGCGAGCACAACTATTTGTAAACCTTATTTTCCCCGTGTTTCTTTTCTTTCATTTGCATGCATTCCCTTAGTAATTAAGCTTTAGATTTATACACCCTTTAGATAGCAACAAACATAGGTGGATACCATCGAGTACGATGGGCGTGAGGGGTGCTAGTACCTTCCCCTTGCGTAACCGACTCCCGTACCCTATCTCTGGTCGAAAGACCTCGTTCTTATTCACCTTAGGTTTTCTAATATTCCTTTCCCTCCTTGGGATAAATATATTGGTGGCGACTCTGTTCATATTTTCGCGAGCGTGCGACAGCTGAGGTGAGATTGGCGATAGCCTTTCGATCATTCACTTACCTACG
Organism: Vicia villosa; assembly: GCF_029867415.1. Taxonomy (NCBI): domain Eukaryota; kingdom Viridiplantae; phylum Streptophyta; class Magnoliopsida; order Fabales; family Fabaceae; genus Vicia; species Vicia villosa. Next base: position 7,918,629 of record NC_081184.1, on the reverse strand, counting down.
GACTTCATGCAAGCCTTCAAACCTAAGGACACTTGTGTGACTTGCTTGTGTGTGCTACTAACCCTTTGATTTCCTTGCAAGTTTTGTCATATGACTTGGTTGTCCTTACTATCTTACGTTTTGCCTAATGTACTGCATTCGCATAACATCATGACATCATAACATTTCATGTTAACTAACCCTTTCAAGGATCTTAGGAATTTAGGGCGCATAATTTCAGGTGCCCTTATCAAGGACTAAATTCTCATCAATGGGCAGGAGGATTTATTTTTCTCTGGCCATATGTCTTCCAATTCAAAGAAACCATACCTATCAAGGGGCAAGAAGATTTATTTTCCTCTAGCCATGTACCTTCAAATTCAGAGATATCCCAAATCAGAGGCTATGACCCACTCGATATGGTGAGCTTGATTCTCAAAGAAGGACGTTTAAAACGAAGGTTCTTTAATAGAAAATGCAACCAATTCATTTTCTAATGTTTCTAACTAAATTCCTAAAGATCCTTGAAAACATTGCATGTGTATATTGTTAGGTGCCAAATTGTGTTAATACCAAGTTTAATTAGTGGAACCTTTCGACCGTTTTTATCGAGTATTCATATAATTCCCTTTAGTTTTATATAACTATTTGTTGTTTATCAATTTAGCTTTAATTTCATGTTAATATGTGTTTTAGTTATGATTTTGCAGGTCTTAGCAAATTTTGGAAGTTTTGAGCTTGTTTTGGCCATGATTGAAGTCTGGTGGGTAGAGCATAGCGCGCGTCGCACGGTAATATGGCGCGTCGCGCGGTAATATGGCGCGTCGCGCCCTGGATTTAGATATTTTGTGAAGCTTCCAGCAGAGAAAAGTGCGCGTGGCACGCTTGGGCGGTTTGATCTGCAAGTGACATGGCGCGATGCGCGCTAGAGGGCGCGACGCTCCCTGGACAGAAAACAGAATTGCTATATAAAGAGAAAATCAGATATTTTGGATCTTCTTGATCTTTTTCAGAGCTCAATACATCATTATCTACTGTAGCAAATTGAGAAGTGACGAATCAAAGCTTTGATCGTCGATTAATCGCCGTAGATGCTTGTTATTCTTCATCCTTACCTTATTGAGCAAGCTACCATGTCTATGGATAGCTAAATCTATTTTGTATCAAGACAAGATTTAATCCTCCTTTACTTTTGTATGTTTTTCTTGTGAATATATGTCTATGAACAAGTGATGATCAATATAGATTGTTTAGTTTGTTTATTAAAGCTTTTCTATGTTACAAATGTTTGAGACATCAATGTTTGTATCTTGACCTAATTTTACTATCCATCAAACTATAAATTGCAGACATGGATTTAGCGTTTGATGTTTACTTTGTATCGGTTTATAAAACGTTATTTGTATTGTTTAAGCGGTGGAGAAATCGGCGGTTAAATAATACGGTAAATCTAGCTATATCGTTGCGGACACGAACGGTATAGATGTCGTTACGTAATTTTATTGATCGTTAACAAGTTCATATATATATATATATATATATATATATATATATATATTTATAGGTTGACATACAAAGTTAGGTCGGTGAAATCGAATCTTGATACATTCTCTTAAACTTAGAACTTTCTTAATTTTACTCCTTGCTACTAAATTGTTGAATGATCTTTTGCAAACCCAAAACCAAAGTAACCTTAATTCAACGCAACATAAACTATAGAACGACGATAATATTGCAATAATCCCTATGGAAACGATATAAACGAAAAGTCCTCCAATATACTTTCAACAAAATGGCGCTGTTGCCGGGGATTGTTGTTTAGATATTGCAAGCATTGCAATAGTTTGTTGTGTATTGAGTCTTATAATTAATCTCTTGTTTCTAAATTTTTATTCCTTGTGTTTGTTAATTTGCTTGGTTAGTTTTTCAGATTACAGTTTATGCGAGGACGTGTACCTGAAGATCAACTCCTTTTTGATCCTGATATTAAAAGGACTGCGTGTAGACAGAATAGCAAGACTCGTAGACGGAGACAACTAGCTAGGGAAAGAAGACAACAACAAGAAGCTTCTTCTTCTTCAACTCCGGTTGAAAACTTAGTTGAAGGAGAGACGGCAGATGCTATCCCTAATGTTCCACCTCGAGGGCCGTGTGCTAATAGCCCTCGTTTGAATGCTCAATTTGCTCGTGATCAAAACAACGGAAGGAACTCCGAGATGAAAACGGGGTTACTTCAATTATTGTATCAAAATCCTTTCATAGGATTAGATCACGAGGATCCTTTTACTCATCTAACGAAGTTCTATGAGATAGCCAAAACCATTGGTGCTCCGGAGGCCGAAGAAGAACAGGTGTTCAAGAGACTATTTCCTCATTCCTTGATAGGAAAAGCTAAGGAGTGGTATCCTGATCAACCAAACAATGTCATGACTAATTGTAATGAGTTAGAGGAGAGATTTCTTATTAGGTTCTTCCCACACAATAGGTTCATGGAAGCGAAAACTTCCATTTCGGTGTTTTCACAAGGTCCGAATGAAGCTCTCAACGAAGCGTGGGAGAGGTTCAAATCTATGGTTCGAAAATGCAAAGGGCATGGATTTGATGAATTGACTCAAATCCATATCTTTAGAAATGGACTTCAACCACAACCAAAAACACTTTTAGATGCTACCGCGGGTGGGTCTTTGATGTCAAAAAGTGCTGAAGAAGCAATTGCTATCATTGATAGAATGGCCTTGAATGATCATCAAGGGAAACACAACCGTAGTACATCGCAAAGAAAGCCGGGAGTTCTTGAGTTGAATACGAGTGATGCAATACTTGCTCAAAACAAGTTATTGACACAACAAGTAGAATTGCTTACTCAACAAATGTCGAAACTCCCTCAACAAATGAAAGAGATACATGGGATCCCTACTAAAAATCAACAAGTGATGTGTTGTGAATTGTGTAGGGGTGACCATCAAACTGGTTTTTGTCCTCCACCTGGTGAAGAAGTGAACTATGTTTCAAATCCTAATCAAGGATATGGTGTGCGACAACAACAACCTTACAACAATAACCAAGGTTACCAACAAAGAGGTAATCAAGGTTATCAACAAGGATGGAGGCCGGATGCGGGTCCTTTGAATCGTCAAAATCCTTATCTAGGTGGGTACAATCAACAACAGCAACAACCTCAGCAAGCAAAGCTTTCAATAGAGGACACTCTTAGCCAAATCATGTAATTGCAAATTGCAAGCCAAAAGAGTACGGATGCGGCCATAAAGAACCTTGAAACTCAAGTCGGGCAATTGTCAAAACAACTTGCCGATCAAAACAAAGGACCTTTTCCGGATACTACACAAGAAAATCCTCGAGAGCATTGTAAGTCTATTCTAACTCGTAGTGGTAGAACTATTGATATGGGGGTAGGAGAGGTAGTTGAGGAAGATATTGTTGAAGTTGAAAAAGATAAAGTGCTTGAAGTAGAAAAAATGTTGAGGGTGATTTAGTTGAAAATGAGAATGAGAAAGAATTAGTTGAGAAAGAAAATCTTGAGATAGAAAAGAAAAAATTGAGTGTGAGTGAAAAGGGGAAGATGAAAGAGGATTCAATTCATGTGAAAAAATTGCCTTACCCTCCCGGTCCGTCAAAGAAAGATGATGCTAAGCACTATGCTCAGTTCTTGGACGTTTTTAGTAAATTATAAATAAATGTTCCTTTTTCCGAGGCATTAGAGCAAATGCCTATATATGCTAAATTTTTCAAAGACATCATCACCAAAAAGAGAAGATTCTTGGATCCTGAGGAAGTAACGGTGAGCTCTTGTTGTAATGCGTTAATTCAACGCACTACACCGATTAAATCAAATGATCCTGGACGGGTAACGTTGTCGGTGTCTATTGGCAATGTTCATATAGGCAAAGGTTTGGTGGATACCGGTTCTAGTATAAATTTGATCCCATTGTCTATGGTGAGAAGGTTAGGAATTAATGATTTGAAGCCAACTCGAATGACGTTATCATTAGCTGATAAATCCACAGCTCATCCTCATGGAGTTGCAGAAGACTTGCTTGTCAAGGTAGACAGATTTTGGTTCCCTGTTGATTTTGTTGTAATAGACATGGAAGAAGATCCAGATATACCTTTGATCCTAGGAAGGCCTTTCATGAAAATGGCCCGAATGATGATAGACATTGATGGTGGCTTAATGAAATTGTGATACCAAGACGAGGAATTATGTCTTGATCTCTTTGAAGCCATCAAGCATCTGAGTGATGACGATGATTGTTTTAGAATCGATGCTACAGAAAAAGCTATTATGAAAGTGGAGAATCAAATGCATTTGTCAAATCCTCTTGAGAAAACTTTGATGGAAGCTCTTGAAGTGCTTACAAAAGATCAAGAGAAAGAAATTGAAGATTGCTTGAGAAATCTTGAGGCATGTGATGAAATAAATCCATTTGAAACTCAAATTGAAGAATTGAAAGATGAGCCTAAAGTTGAAGAACCAAAGGTGGAGTTGAATGTGTTACCGTCTCATTTGAAATATGTGTTTCTCGGTGACAATTTCACTAAGCCGGTTATCATTAATTGTGGCTTGTCTAGCAAGGAAGAGCATCGATTGAAAGAAATATTGACAAAGAATCAAGGAGCAATAGGATGGGTTTTATCCGATTTGAAGGGTATTAGTCCGGCCTATTGTATGCATAAAATTATGTTGGAAGACGATTTTCGGCCCGTGGCACAACCTCAAAGGCGATTGAATCCGACAATGAAAGAAGTTGTTAGAAAGGAGGTTGTCAAGTTATTAGAGGCGGGGATGATTTATCCTATCTCCGATAGCGAATGGGTGAGTCCGATGCATATGGTTCCGAAGAAAGGTGGATTGACGATTGTTAGAAATGAAAAGAATGAATTGATCCCTTCGAGAATGGTGACCGGCTGGCGTATGTGTATTGATTATTGAAGGTTGAACCAAGCTACAAGAAATGACCATTATCCATTACCCTTTATGGATCAAATGCTAGAAAGGTTAGTAGGAAGAAATTTCTATTGTTTTCTGGATGGTTATTCAGGATACAATCACATAACAGTGAATCTGGCGGACCATGAGAAAACTGTTTTTACATGTCCCTTTGGCATTTTTGCTTACCGAAGAATGCCCTTTGGACTATGTAATGCTCCTGCAACATTTCAAAGGTGCATGCAAGCTATTTTCTCAGATTTGATCGAGAAGAGCATCGAGGTATTCATGGATGATTTTTCTGTGTACGGGTCGTCTTTTGACTTGTGCTTGAAGAATCTTGATGTGGTGATGGAGCGGTGTATTGAAACAAATTTGGTTCTCAACTGGGAGAAATGTACTTTCATGGTGACAGATGGGATAGTTCTTGGCCACAAGGTATCTTCTAGAGGGCTTGAGGTCGATCCAGCAAAAATCAAAGTTATTGAGAAGCTTCCCCCTCCGGTGAATGTGAAAGGCATAAGGAGCTTTCTGGGACTTGCTGGGTTCTATAGAAGATTCATCAAAGATTTCTCCAAGGTTGCAAAGCCGTTGAGTAATTTGCTCAACAAAGGTACGGAATTTATTTTTGATGAATCATGTTTAAAAGCTTTCCTAGAACTCGAAGAAAAATTGACCACCACACCCATAATTGTCGCTCCAAATTGGTCGCTTGAATTTGAACTCATGTGCGATGCGAGCGATTATGCGGTTGGTGCGGTCTTAGGCCAAAGTAAGAACAAAACTTTCCATGCTATACATTATGCGAGCAAAGTTTTAAATGAGGCACAAATTAACTATGCCACTACTGAAAAAGAGTTGCTCGCAATTGTATTTGCATTGGAAAAGTTTCGTTCTTACCTTATTGGTTTGAAAGTAGTGTGTTATACTGATCATGCCGCAATCAAATATCTGCTCACCAAGCCTGATTCAAAATAGAGGCTTATACGGTGGATTCTTTTGCTTCAATAATTTGATCTTGAAGTGAGAGATAAAAAAGGGACAGAAAATTTGATTGTGGATCATTTATCTCGGTTAGTGAATACCGAGGTAACGAAACATGAAAAAGAATTGAGGGATGAATTCCCGGATGAAAAACTGTACATGGTACAAGTTAGACCCTGGTTTGCGGATATGGCTAACCACAAAGCATCCGGGTGGATACTTGAGGGTCTAACTTGGAATCAAAGAAAAAAGTTTTTAAATGATGCAAATTTTTATGTATGGGATGATCCTCACTTGTTTAAGTTGAGTAGTGACAATCTGTTGAGAAGATGTGTCACTAATGAGGAAACAAAAAGAATTTTGTCGCATTGTCACAATTCGCCGTATGGTGGTCATTATAATGGTTTGCGTACGGCCACAAAAGTCCTTCAGTCGGGATTTTGGTGGCCTACTTTGTTTAAAGATGCTTACCACCATGTAGCAACTTGCGACAATTGTCAAAGAACAGGTGGAATTGGGAAAAGAGAGGAAATGCCCCTCCAAAGTGTTTTGGAGGTAGAACGATTGTTGGGGCATTGACTTTGTTGGACCATTCCCTTCCTCTATGTCAAAGGAATACATCTTGGTAGCTGTGGATTACGTATCATAGTGGGTGGAAGCGATTGCTTCACCCAAAGCGGATGGTAAGACCGTGATAAAATTTTTGAAGAGAAATATATTTTCACGGTTTGGCACGCCAAGAGTGTTAATTAGTGATGGTGGATCTCATTTCTGTAATGCCCCGCTTGAAAAAGTGTTGGAACAATATGGAGTGAAGCACAAGGTAGCTACTCCATATCATCCACAAACTAATGGGCAAGTTGAGAGGACCAATAGAGAGATAAAGAGAATTCTTGAAAAAATTGTGTCTAGCTCTAGGAAAGATTGGTCGTTGAAACTGGATGAACCTTCTGGGCGTATCGGACTGCTTTCAAAGTACCGATCGGTCTTACGCCATTTCAAATGGTGTATGGTAAAATTTTCCATCTTCCCGTAGAACTATAGCATAAGGCATATTGGGCCTTGAAACTTTTAAATTTTGACCACAAGTTGTGTGGTGAGAGAAGAAAATTCCAACTTCATGAGTTGGAAGAGATGAGATTGCATGCCAACAAGTCAAATTCAATTTACAAAGAAAAAACCAAATTCTATCATGATAGTAAGATCAGATTGAAGGACTTTAAGGTAGGACAATTGGTGTTACTTTTCAATTCCCAGTTAAGACTTTTTCCGGGAAAGTTGAAGTCGAAATGGTCAGGACCGTTTCTGGTTAAGGATGTTAAATGCCAAGGGCTATTGTGATAGAGGACCAGAAAACAAAGCAAGAGTGGGTTGTTAACGGTCAGAGGTTAAAGGTTTATCGAGGAAGTGATTTTAATCGTGAAACATGTGTTTTATCGTTTGGTGATCCTTGATTGCCTTTAACCGTCGAGCTGACCGACGTTAAACAAAGTGCTCTTGGGAAGCACCCCAAGTTGTATATAATCACCTTTGTATGTGTTATTTTTGCAGGTGGGATTTTATTATTTTCGTCGAGCCAGAACTGATCTACCAGTATTTTTGGGTGTGCTGGTAAAAAGTCATTTTCTGCTGTTTCTGGTGTAGCGCGCTACGCGCTCAAAAGCGCGCGTCGCACACTGTGTTGCTTCAATACCCCCTCCTGGCAGAGATGAAGGCGCGTCGCGCGCTGTGCGTAATTTTGAAAGAAATTTTTTTTCAGTGTGGGCCCACCCATGCTGGGCCCGACCCAAATCGAAAATTAGAAGTTTGAACTAGGGTTTGGAGGTCTATTGCCTCCATTCTCCTCCTTCTCCTCTTTGTCTCAAAGAAAAGAGAAAAAAAATTTCACACACACACACAAAGCTTTTGCAAGTTCTTTCACTAACATTTCGTCCCTCCATCTTCATCATCAACTAAGGTATGGTCTTTGTTCCTTTATTTCCATTCATTTAGTTTTAGAAGCTTAGGTTTTAGATTTAGGGATTTTCGTGTATTTGTGGAAATTAGGGTAGAAGACATGCTTTTTCTGTAATATAAAGCCTGCTGGGAACCTTAGAAGGGAGGAGGAGCAAGTCCTCCATGTCTGTTTTGCTTTAAACAAAAGTTTTTTTCTGGGTTTCACAGAGGGCGCGTCGCGCCCTGTTCAGCGTGCGTCGCGCACTAGGTTCAGTTTGGAAAAAAAATTTTGCATCCTATGTGTTGCAGTTGGTCTGTTTTCTTGTTTGATGGTGAGTGTGGACTGATGTGAGCTTTAATTGTGAGGAATTGCTTGCTATTACTAACTTGTTTCAAATTGTGCGTGTGTTTCGTTTGTTTTAATTGTGCACTTATGGCACCGCTTTTGAAAAGGAATAAAGTCGGTTATGGTGAGGGGTCCTCCTCACAGTCTGATAGATTTGATCGGTCCAAATTTCAAGGACCGAAACAAGAAGCGCGATACCATGAGTTTGAGAGCCGTGTTGTTTGGAGTAAGCGCACAGTGGTTCCCGTTGATCACAACCACTTTCAAAGGGCATGGAGCAAATTGTCTGACACATACAGGGACAAGCTATTCGCTCTAGGCAAATTCTACCAAGTGGAGATTGTGCGAGAATTCTATGCAAACGCCTTGCCTCCGAGCAATTGGGTAGGAACTGAGCCATTCCTATTTAAAACATGGGTAAGAGGTAAGGCCATTGATTTTAGTAAGGATGCAATTTTTGATTATATCGACAATATTTTGCTTTGATGGAAGTGTCATACCCCAATTTTTGACCTAAGATACCACCTCATATCATTTGCATGTGCATCATTTGCATCTCTAACAAATTGCATAGCTTGTGTTTGCTACTTGTGCTCAGCAGGGTTTAATCAAGAAATCACTCATCAGTACAAGAAACAACCAATTAGGGTTTTATTCTCGCTTCATCTCAAATGAATCATCTTCATCAACAATCAACATTTGGTCCTCAAAGATTCATTTCAACAAGCTCAAAGGCTTTGAATCAACCAAACTAGAGTTTTGACTGAAGACAACATACTCCTGACTTTTGCTCAGGATTTGACCTAATGGCTTGGGAAATTACTTCAAGACCCCAAGTGCATTATATTGACCTAATCTATTGGCTCAAGACATCTCCCACACAAGGATTGATCAACAGTGAAATTACGAGTCATTAGACTAGGGTTTTGAACTATCAGGAACTGAAATCAGGGATCACATTTGGGAAACCCAAAAAGCTCCAGGACATCAATCAAAGGGTTCAATCATATTCAAATAATCCCTATGACAATATCCAATGGAAATTGTATTTCAATTCAAGATCCACAGTCATCAATTTCATCAGGTTCATAATTAGGGTTTTTGACCTAATTCACCTAAACAACTGACTTTTTAATCAGGACATGGTGCCACAATTCAAACCATGGCTCAAGGTCCTCCAATAACTCAATATGATCCATTCATATCATTCATCTAGTGATGATAGCTTGATTCATCTGAAATCTCCAGAAGCGCGATTCACCTGAAAAAGTTGACTGTACAAGATAACCATTGACTTTTTTGGAAATTTGGTCAACCATGACTTTTGAAGTTTTAAATCATCAATATATGATATTTGAAGTCATTTGATCAAGTAAACTCAAGAAAATCAATCAAGAATCAAAAAGTCAAAAGTTTGACTTTTCATACTTAGACAAATTTCTAAGTGTTTTCAATGGTTTTTTCCAAACTTTGGAAGGGAATATCTCAAAATTTCACCTACAAACTGAAAAAAACTTCCAACATGAAAGTTGTAGATTTGGATCCAATGAACAACTTTGTCACATATGATTTTTTTCATAAGATTAACCATTTAAGAGATATGGAGCTTCAAAGTTGGTATCTTTTGAAAAATTCACTAAAAAACTTCATTTTTTCCAAAGTTCATGGATCTTTTTCACCCATTTCCTTAAAGATCTTGAAGAAGCTTTCAACTAGGGATTTGAAGTATATAAAAAGAGCTTTCCAAAATGCCCAAGAGCATGAAAAAATATGGAGTGTAACTATGGTTTTGAATTTTGCCATTAGTGATCATTTCACTTGAAATTACAAGCCATTTTTACCAAAGTTATGAACATATTTGCCTCATGATGCAAGCAATGACATAAACAAGCAATGAGTGAAAGATATTTATCATTTGAGATGAGATTGGAAAGAGATAAGAAGCATAGAAGATTTTAACCATGGTTAGTCATTTTAACCATTTGCATTTAATGCAAAAGATGCCATTCTATCTCTTAATGCCAAATCACCATTCTAATCTCAACTTGCTAAGTCTTTCATTCAGAACTCTTGGCCTATAAATAGAGGTCATTTCTCCATTCAAAATCACACCAAATCCTCACAAATCATAGATTTTCTCTTCCTTTCTTGAATTACAAGTTTCATAGTTTTCAAAGAGGTAGAAATCTCAACCTCTAAACCATTGAAGTTCTGGCCAAGATGGTGGTTCCAACAACTCATAAACATCATATGGGATGTGTTTGATGCCCTCATACACCCCAAAAACACCTAAACCTCAAAATCACTACCTCACTTCCATATATGCACATAATAAGCCTTATCATGCCAATTTTCATTCTAGCTTATTTCTGCCCAAGCTAATCATCCAAACACATTCTATATACCATATATGAACTATCACAATCATCATCCATGACCTGTAACACCAGAATCATCAAATTCGATTCATACTCCAAGGCTCTGCAGATCGGGTTCCATGGCTTTGCTCAGGTGAATTCAGATTGTTCCAAGCATCCAAACATGTTCCATAAGGTCCATTGAAGCTGTCCAGATCAAGAAACAACACCTGGAACCTCTCATTTGCAGAATTCGATTCTCAGTTTTACCATTTTTTAAGGTAAGTGCTCTAAACTTCAAACTCCATCCTACATGCATCATAAATGAAAAACTGCTTTGCCATCTTGTTTCTGCACTATCATGGATCAATAACCCTCAATCAATTGCATCATAACTTGCACATACATCATTTCACGATCAAATTTAGTTTTAGGGTTCTTCATGTTCATGCGAAAATTGATTGTCTTAGAGTGAAATAAATGAATTTTGAGGGTACCATCATGATCCTTGTGAAATACCGAGTGAGATAGACCCTTCACTTGATCAAAATAATCCAGTTTCAAAGATTTTCAAAAATCAAATTATGGTGTGTTCTTGGCGCCATTTTTGTTCAGAAAATTCAAATGATTCATTTTAAAATATAATTAAACCAATGCGTGTATATGACAAGCTACGCGCGCAGCTTAGTTGGTTGTTGTTTTGGTTGGTGACCTCAAGGTCACGAGTTCAAGCCCTTGTGAAGACAAACCTTATTTTTTATCACTTATTTTTCTTCATTTTCTTTACAACTTCATCAATCATTTTAACTAATCAAAATTCATCATTTTCACTTCATTTTTTTTACACTTCTCATTTAATATATATATTTTATGAATATCCAAAAATAATCACAAAAAAATATTTATTTGATGTTTTTTTATTAGGTTTAAATTGGCTTGTTTTTAAGTGTTTTTAATACTTTAAAAATAGTTCTTTCACTTGATTTTCAAAACCTAATCACTTGTAAATATTTTGTGATCAAACCCTAATCGCTTAGGTCTTAATTAGGCATAAGCTTTGTATTTATCTTAATTAAGTTGACTTTTTTGTCAAAATTCAAACTGTTTTCAACAAACGATCAAAGTTTTTCAAAACAATAAACCTCGCGTTTTAACAAAATCAATCAACCATGTTTTATAAAATAAAACATGGGCATCCCTTATGGTATAAGTCTTATTCCCTTGTATAAAATAAGGTTTTTTTTTCATTGTATATATATCTATCTTTTTATACCGCGATCAATTTGATTTAAACCCTCAAATAACAGATCAAAAATTAGGGTTTTCTTCAAAATCTTCTTGGGCCTCCTTTAAGGTATAAGTCCCAAGCCCTTTTGTAAATATACATTTACATAGCCAGGAATAAAGTCAATGGGCCTCTCCCCGAGTATAAGTCCCAAGCCCCGTGTACATAAACTGATCATCCTTACAAGTATATTTCCTTCATAAACTCCATTGTACACACACACACCTTGTCATATATAACTGTTCATACTTGTTCATATTTGTTCATGTACTTGTTCATATTTGTTCGTACTTGTTCATATTTGTGATCATGTTATATATACTTGTTCAACTTAGTACAACACTAGGTTCCCCATAGCCTCCTATTGGGCTTCGTGCAAAGAATCTCATTAGTTTAGGTTAGGACATAGAGTATGGTTTCCCGGTGAAATCGCTCTAAGAGCTCAAACCAACAATACCATGCCTCCTCTTCGGCTTACAATGAAAGGACCCTCGATTGTCCCTCCGATAGCCTCCTCTTGGGCTTACAATGCAAGGACCCTCGGATAGCGTCCTCTTGGGCTTCGTACAAGGACCCACGGGCTTCTTAAAAGCATCCCCATAATCCAAATCAAATACCCTAGGAGATTAGACAAATATCATCTCTATGATAGGAGTATCTCTTCTATATCATCACAAACAATTAAAACTCAAGTTTTTTGCCACAAGGCTGGCTAATCAATCAAACCTTTTGCCACAAGGCTGGCTGATTAATCAAAGTTTTTGCCACAAGGCTGGCTTATCAAAACTTTTGCCACAAGGTTGGCTGATTAATCAAAACTTTTTTGCCACAAGGCTGGCTTATCAAAAGTTTTTGCCACAAGGCTGGCTAATCAAACTTGTTTTTGCCACAAGGCTGGCTAAACAAAACATCTTTATCATTCTAAGCACCATAAGTGGCACAACCCAGGTCTTATAATGAAAAGATTCAAACAAGATTAAACAGATGTATGTGATGATATAGATTAGATACATCGAGCATTAAGATGACATTTGTCTCTTATCCTTTGCTTCCACTATCATAAGTGGGAACTACGATTGCTCTGACTTTCTCAACATTCCTTTGAGAATACGTAGGCACAAGGTCTTATTCCTTGGCGAGCAAAACTTCTCCCTCAAACCACTCAAACCTTAGCACCCATAGACCTCGAGCTACAGATGCTCTGATTCCCTCTAAGGGATATGTATGCAGAAGATTACGATGATCTTTGCGAGCATAATCAAACAAACACCTTAGGTCCCACCTATCTCACAACAAAACCTTCCCAATAGCATAGAAAGAAATAAACAGACAAACGTAACAAAGAAACCTATAGAGTACTATAGATACGTTAGGTGCTAATACCTTCCCTTCGTATAACCAACCCTCTTACCCGGAATCTCTCCCCCCTTTTGCATTGCTTTTAATTTTGTATTATTTGCATTGCATATCTTTTTAGGTTATTGCAACTTTTTTCCTTTTCCTGTTTTAGAAACAATAAAAAGTTTGGTCGTGACAAAAACAAAAAAAAATCATTTTCTTGAGCATCGAGCCCAAAGAAGGCATCTGGTGTCTCATCCCGATTTTTCACGCGACAGGAAAAATATGAATACCATCCCAAGTTGAATAGAGGTAATTGGGATGTGGAGAGTATTAGAGAGAAGATTTGCCAACCTGGGTGCACTTATACTTTGACTAGGCCGGGGCTGCCGAAGACGTTTACTCGTAGTCAGTTGACAGAAGAGGCTTAGTTGGTGACCTCGGTGGTCCTTTACAACATAAGTCAACTAAGTCACACTTCTTCCATCACCATTGATATAGTAGGCTTAGTTCATTTTATTTTATGTTGTCAGGATTTGGATGTGTCGAGGATAGTGGCAAATAAGCTGAAGAGAGTCGCCCTGAAGGGGACTCGTCATGGTGATGGGGTAAAATGTAGACTGATTTTTCCTGGGCTAATTATGGGTTTGTGCAGGAAGATTAGAGTCAGGTTTCCATCTGGGGGAAAGATTCCCATGGATGGAGTCATTGATGATATTTTTGCTAACAGGTACTGTCTTCCTGGTGGACGTCCTCATGGAGTTCCTGCTAATGCACCTGACCATCCTGATGTTGCTCGAGCTGTTCCGGTTGATGTTGTACCGCCTGCTGGTTTTCAGTATGGTGATGCGAGTGATTGGAACTATCAGATGCACATGGCGCATCAAAGAGCTTTTATGTTTTTGCAAGATTCTATCCGGCAGTTATCTCTCCACCAGCCTGTAGGTTCCAGGGATGATCTTTCTGCTTATGCTTCATGGCCCGAGGGCAGGCCAGATCCTGAGGAGGGGATGGAGTAGGATGATCAAAAGACTTATGAGGAGGAGTAGAGTTTATGTTGTTTTTAGTCTTTTTATGTTTTTATTGTTTCTTTAGCATGTTAGAACAATGTTATGTTTTGATATTTTTGTTCCATCCTTTTGGATGAGGTATTTTGAAAGGCTAAGTTTACGCCTTTGGATATTTAACACCGTTTGGTGTGGTTTTTTATATATAAGTTCAGTTTATTTTATTTTATTATCTCATTTATTTTTAAGTAGTTTTATTTTTAGTTTAGTATTTTTAAGTTGTCCTGATGGATAATTAGCTGGAGCATGAATTTTTGTTGTCACGATGAATGTGAGTGATGCAAAGCAATTGGAGTGGTGATGATATAAGTTGAAAATTGTATGTGCAAGGTACATCTTTTATCGTTTTCTTTAAAGTACCTTTGATTCTGATGCTTTTAATTGTACAAATTAGTTGTCATTAATGTCTGTTGGTAAAATTAGTTCAATTGTGAATCATTTTAGCCTAGATGTAGTTGTGAGGAGACTTTCCACTGTATCTATATAATTGTGTTGGATACCAGCAAATGTGCGTTTTAACTCGTTTTTATTATGATTAATCTTGCATTTTTATTAAATTGTGTTAAGCATGAAAATGATCAAGGCGTTTTGTTCCGCGTTATGAGAATAACTTCCTTCCCAAATGTAACCTACCCGGTGAGTGTGTGAGTATTTGCTAACAACTTTGAGCCTTTTGCCAAGATTCTTATCGGTTAAGCTTGCGTTGTATATTGATCTCATTACCGATTTTTGATAGAATCTTGATGATTTTCTTTTTACCTTGAAATGTTGCCATGAAAGATGGTTAGGATTGATTCCTTTTTGCCTTAGAATAGGGAGCATTCTTAATTATGTGGTGGTAATATTCAAGTTGGGGAGAATAACTTAAAGGTGTACATCGGTGTCGATAAAAGAAAAAGATGTTGCTCAAGGGGTATAAAGAAAAAATTATATTTGTGAAAAGCAATAGAAGGTTGCTTGAAAAAAAATATAATAAATAAAAAAGAAAAAAAATTGTGACCCTTGAGCAAGTAAGAGAAAAGAAAAGATGGAGAGAATAATGTGGTGAACTTGGTTGGTGTGGTTGTGATGATTGAATTGTAATCGAATGCTCTCTTAGGTTTTGACACTTTCGTTTCAATGGTCGTGAGATATGACACTTCCTTGTTAACAAAGCCAAGCTACAACCCCAAAAGTCCTTTGTGATTCATGCTTTTACGCTTTTATATATCTTTTGCTTAGATGAGTTCATAATTAATTTTGGATGTTTGCGTCATTTTCTGGTGAGTGTTAGGCTCCTCCATTTTTGTTCTCTCAAAAGAGAAGTGTGTAGGTGTGATTCATTCTTGAACTTCTGTTGCTTGTGGAATTTATGACATATCATTTGTATATAGGATTAGCATCTTTATCATGGTACTTTGATTGAAATTGGTAAGGATTGAACTTTGTGTACTTTTGGAATTTGAACCATTCAATCTTTGTGTACTTTTGGTACTTTGATTGAAATTGGTAAGGATTGATCATTGTTGATATTTGTGTTCCCGGTAATTTATCATTGTTTTGTTTGAGGACAAACAAGAGTTTAAGTTGGGGAGAGTTGTTAGGTGCCAAATTGTGTTAATACCAAGTTTAATTAGTGGCACCTTTCGACCGTTTTTATCGAATATTCATATAATTCCCTTTAGTTTTATATAACTATTTGTTGTTTATCAATTTAGCTTTAATTTAATGTTAATATGTGTTTTAGTTATGATTTTGCAAGTCTTAGCAAATTTTGGAAGTTTTGAGCTTGTTTTGGCCATGATTGAAGTCTGGTGGGCAAAGCATAGCGCGCGTCGCGCGGTAATAGAGCGCGTCGCGCGGTAATAGAGCGCGTCGCGCCCTGGGTTTAGATATTTTGTGAAGCTTCTAGCAGAGAAAACCGCGCGTGGCACGCTTGGGCGGTTTGATCTGCAAGTGACATGGCGGGATGCGCGCTAAAGGGCGCGACGCGCCCTGGACAGAAAACATAATTGCTATATAAAGAGAAAATCAGATATTTATGATCTTCTGGATCTTTTTCAGAGCTTAATACATCATTATCTACTGTAGTAAATTGAGAAGTGAAGAATCGAAACTTTGATCGTCGATTAATCACCGTAGATGCTTGTTATTCTTCATCCTTACCTTATTGAGCAAGCTACCATGTCTATGGATAGCTAAATCTCTTTTGTATCAAGACAAGATGTAATCCTCCTTTACTTTTGTATGTTTTTCTTGTGAATATATGTGTATGAACAAGTGATGATCAATATAGATGGTTTAGTTTGTTTATTAAAGCTCTTCTATAGTATAAATGTTTGAGACATCAATGTTTGTATCTTGACCTAATTTTATCATCCATCAAACTATAAATTGCAGACATGGATTTAGCGTTTGATGTTTACTTTGTATCGGTTTATAAAACGTTATTTGTATTGTTTAAGCGGTGGAGAAATTGGCGTTTAAACAATACGGTAAATCTAGCTATATCGTTGCGGACACGGACGGTATAGACGTCGTTACGTAATTTTATTGATCGTTAACAAGTTCATATATATATATATATTTATAGGTTGACATACAAAGTTAGGTCGGTGAAATCGAATCTTGATACATTCTCTTAAACTTAGAACTTTCTTAATTTTACTCCTTGCTACGAAATTGTTGAATGATCTTTTGCAAACCCAAAACCAAAGTAACCTTAACTCAACGCAACATAAACTATAGAACAACGGTAGTATCGCAATAATCCCTGTGGAAAGGATATAAACGAAAAGTACTCCAATATACTTTCAACATATATCATAATATTGCATCACAGGTTTCTACCACAGGTTTCACATCTTCCCTCGCTGTTTATTTCAGCAGAAATTGATCTCGAACAATCAATCAAAGACCTTCAGGCTTAGAATACCCAGTTCGAAGCTTTGATTCTGAACTTGTCCAAGGGGCAAGACGAGCTGAAAAACCTATTGACCAAGAAGGAGAAGAAGTCCAGAAGATTTGTGGGTGTCCTTAATATGGGAAGAAGATTCCAAGGCCT